>NC_046161.1:99200437-99460437 GCF_011064425.1 Rattus rattus
TCTGTCGGTGGGAACTGATAATCCAATAAAAACAAGCGGTTAAAAGTCTGGTTAGAAATCTTTGAATTTTCTGTTTTAAAAAGTCTCGACAATGCCGTGCGTGTTGGCTCACACCTTTTATCCCAGCACTTGGGAGGCAGAGGCAGGCAGGCGGACCTTTGTGAGTATGAGACCAGCCTGATTTAAAAAAAAAACAAAAAGAGATCTAGACAAGAAATTTATAAGACAGTGTGCAATTAATAGGGTTAGGAAAAGGGGTTTGGGCTGGAGAGATGGCTCAGTAGTTAAGAGCACTGACTGCTCTTCCAGAGGTCCTGAGTTCAATTCCCAGCAACCACATGGTGGCCCACAACCATCTGTAATGGGATCCGATGCCCTCTTCTGGTCCTCCACTGAAGACAACTACAGTGTACTCATATACATAAAAGAAATAATTCTTAAAAAAAAAAAAAAAAGGAAAAGGGGTTTAAGCAAGGCAATATTCACTTCCATATTGGACTGTCCATGATCCACTGACTGGAGGCATCAAGCAGTTCCTTACATTTTTCGATATCGATCTGGAATTGTCAAGTCTTGTCTTTTATTATATCTGATTGACTGACAGAGAAGCAACATTTCTGTCCAAGGAAGAGGAGAAGCCTACTGTGAGAAGATCTACTGTGAGTAGATCTAACCCTTGCTCATTAGCATTACAACAACCAGCGAGTCTATCTGACCCTGGAGGGTAAGGTTGGTCTAGAACGAACTGTGAAGAAAGCTAAAGGTAGATTGTTAGAGAAGTAGTTAGTCCCACTGGTCCAGTGCCAATGCCAGAGGTTATACCCAACACTGTGAGAAGGGGTAGGATTTGAACCACACGTCCATTGTGCCATTCTGCTATAAACCTTGTGACAGGAACCAGTAAGGATTCTTCCCTGGGTGCCACCCCTAGTTTTGGAAAGAGGAATGCCAAGCACAAGTCCCAGACACGTGGGCAGTGGTAAATGTGACTGACACAGAGAATGGAGGCACTGTGAACATCAGGGCGCAGGGATGGGTAGTGAGCGGTGCTGAGTGTTAGGGTGTCATCACAGTGTGAAGAGTGCAGTGTGCCCAGTGTGCCCCTAAGGGGCTAACGTAGGCTGTAATACTGAGGGATAAGGGATGGTAGTGATGCGTGTCTCACAACAGTTGACAAGGGGTAACCAGGGGAGAGTTGATAAGGTGACAGGCGAAGCCACCAGTGGCAGTTAAGAGCTCCGTCTAGGAGGGACACACAACCGGCATTCTCCAAAGTGGCTAGGCAGAGAGTTACTTAGCTACTGATGTGTGGAGGTTAAAGTCTGAAACAAGAGCTGGAGTGACCCTGAGGAGAGAGGTGGTATCGGTGTCATCTAAGAGGGGAGATGTTAGGGAGGTGAGAACCTTTGATGAATGTTGGATCACGTCTCCTATTTTTTTTTTCTATAACTAGATGTTGGAAGAGTGGGGTGTAGCTTTGTATCTTGATTGTGTTCTCTGGGTACCTGGTGAAGAGGTCCTAATTCAGTTTGCCAATGACACCCTCCTCCCATCTCATCTGGTGTCCCATGGCTCTTTTTTTTTTTTAAAGATTTATTCATTTATTATATATAAGTACACTGTAGCTGTCTTCAGACACACCAGAAGAGGGCACCGGATCTCTTTACAGATGGTTGTGAGCCACCCTGTGGTTGCTGGGAATTGAACTCAGGACCTCTGGAAGAGCAGTCGGTGCTCTTAACCACTGAGCCATCTCTCCAGCCCCTGGCCACTTCTTATAGTAATCTTTTGGTCATAGAGAACATAGGCATAGGATGTAAACCACCATGAAGGAGAGATGGATATAGGAGCTATAGGGAACTGGATTGCCTTTGGTAGCCTAACATGGAGCAATTTCCTGATCCTATTCCAATGGGCTGTTGGCTAGACGTGGGAGTCTCTTAGACCTTAAATATCCGTGTGTAAGAGCCTGTAGATAGGAAAAGAGAAGCAGGAAGCAAGGCCCAATCCAGTGAAGTTGAGCGTAGTCAACTGTGGAACCTCATTTTTCTGAGATTAAAGGCAATCTCCGAGACCCATTTAAACTGTGGCGGGAACACTCGAGACATCTGTAGCTGGGGAGTCGGTGAACGTTGTCTCTTCCTGCGTGAACATGGTGTGGACCAAAGCAAACTACGTCCCCGGAGCCTACAGGAAAGTGGTGGCTTCTCAAGCCCCTAGGAAGGTGCTTGGCTCCTCCACTTGGTCACCAATTCTTCAGGTTCGTCGAGAAAAGCTGAAAATAAGTATGCTGGAGGGAACCCGGTCTGTGTGCGCCCAACTCCCAAGTGGCACAAAGGCATCGGGGAATTCTTCAGGTTGGCCCCTAAAGATTCTAAAAAAGAAAACCAGATTCCTGAAGAAGCAGGAAGCAGTGGCTTAGGGAAAGCAAAGAGAAAAGCACGTCCCTTGCAACCTGATCACAGAGATGATGAAAATGAATAGAACTTATTCATCTGAATAATGTCTTCAGTTTACTTACATATTCTAGGATGTAAATTTGGGTAAATGAGTTTGTCCAATTGGCTTGTTAACAGGCATTTAATTGAAAAAAAAGTGAGGCTAACATTTAGCCATTCAAAAGAAACCAGCATAAAAGTGGTGAATTTTTATAGTTTGTAAATTTGAATTGCATGCTTGAATTTATGTCATATGTTCCTCCTTTTACCTGTGACGCTTCTTCCTAAAACCAACGTTACATGATGCTCTAATTACTAATCTACTGTCTCTGCTTAGATTTTTTTGTACTGATGCCATTTTATGGGCATTGATTATGGAAATAGTGCCATATTTTTATGTGTGCGTGCTTCTGTGCCACAGTGCATTTTGACTTAGTCTTTTTTAACATTAAAAAAAATTCAGTATTAAAAAAAAAAGGCATATGAGCTCATTGTGGTTTTTCTATGTCTTCTGGAGCTTAAGGGAGCAAGGGCTTATAGGAGTGTAAAATGAAGATTCATCCCATTGTTTTGAAATTTTGGGAGCAAAGGGTTTTAGGTGTGAAAAGGTGCAGGACGCCTTGAAGTTCAGTGGCAGTGGCAATGATAACTCGGAAAGGGCCTTTTCATTTGGGGGAGAGGGTTAAGGTTCACTAGACTGACTAGCATCAGTCACCCCTAGATAATTGCCAATGGAGATAGGTAGAGAGGCTGTTTGGAGAGGGCCCTCAGCCTGAGGAAAGCTAAGGGTAGAAGCTTTACCCATTCTGGATGAAGTTCTTGTGAAAGCTTAGTAAGGATGGTTTTGAGGGAACAGGAAACAATCATTTTGGTTTGTTTTTCTTTTCCTCAGCCTTTCCCAAGGACTGAGTGTGATAAGGGATCTTTATAGATTTGGATAAAGTTTGAGAGATTTGAGAAGTAAACTCAAGGGTCATTATCTGATTGAGGGGAGGTTGGGAATTCTGAAGTGAGAGACGATCTCTCAGAGGAGAAGATTTAAGACTCTTTGATCCTTTTTTTTTTTTTTTTTTTTTTTTGGTAGGGAGTGCTTCCATCCACCTTGAATAAGAGTCTACCAGGACCAGGGGTATTGGGTTCATCTGACAGTGGGCATGTGAGTAAAACTGAGCTGCCAGTCAGTCCCTGGGAGAGATCCCTGGCCTGGTGAGTGGGAAATCAGGAGCTATGGTAACTAGAGTTAGGGTTAGAGGCCGGACAGGTTTTACTGAAAGACCTCCAGAGCAGGGAGACCCTCACTCAAGTCTCAGGATGATGCAACCCTCCAAGAACTCACAAGAGACTGATCTTGATGCAATCAACAAGAGGTTTATTGATAGGGACGACAGAAACCAGTGCACTGGGTTGAGACTCGTATTCCACGCAGGGGTAGAGGAGTTCGACCTCGAATGGTTGGGAGAAGGGGTATGTAAAGGAAAAACCATACTGAATCACAAGGAAAAACCTCCTGTTTCTCATGATTGTTCTTTAAGATTTTAATCTAACTTTACGGTTAACCAGTTCCTGCTATTATGGTCAGCTGCTATTATGGTTAGCTAGTTTCTGGAGCAAAATGGCTGAACCAGCTGGTGCAATTACTCTTTCTGTGATCAGCTAGTTCTGGAACAGGCAGTTCCAGGGCCCGCTTTTGGCTTCAACTTTTGTCTAGGGGGCAATTTTAAACTTTTTTCCTTTCATTACAAGCTATGGCCTATAAGTGGGCCTGTTGAAGCCTATAAAAATCTGGAAATAGGTGTAAGAAGAGGATTGTATTGGGGGCCAAGGAATGCCTCATGCAGGGAGTGGGCAAGAGGAAGAAAGAAAGGACCCAAAAGCACAAGGAACCAGACCTCAGTAGGAAGTATAGAATTCTTCCTCGGTGCGTGGGGACTGAGAATGACTGGAGTAGATGTTTTCTATCTAGAGTAGTGGCTTTGTGAGTTGGAGTAACAGTCCCAGGTAAGTAACCTGAAAGGTGGACAGCTGGGCCTTCAAGTGCGAGACCCTATATCCCTGGCCAGACGAAGATTAGTAGAGATGTTAGCTTGACTAATTTGTTGGGATGGACTACAGAGAAGAAAGTCATCTTTCTAGTGTATATGCTCAGATTCAGGAAGAGACAAAGAGAGTAAATCAGATGCCAAAGCCTGGCCAAATAAATGTGGACTGTCCCTGAAGCCCTGGGGCAGGTAGGAGTGAGTCTCAGTCGATCCAAAGTAAAGGCAAAGATATTCTGTGACTGTGGGTCAAAAGGAATGGAAAAGAAGACATGTGTAATGATGCACTATCAAAGGACCAGGAAAGTAAAGTTGCCGGTCTCCCCATAGACCTTACAATATGATTTAAAGCTTCTTTGTTTTGATACTGAAAAAGCTTCAGTTCAGAAATTGTTAATTTTTAAGGTTTAGGGCTGGAGAGATGGCTCAGCGGTTGAGAGCACTGACTGCTCTTCCAGAGGTCCTGAGTCCAAATCCTGGCAACCACATGGTGGCTCACAACCATCTGTAATGAGGTCTGATGCCCTCTTCTGGTGTGTCTGAAGACAGCTACGGTTTACTTATGTAATAAATCTTTTTTTTTTTTAAAGAGAATGTTTCAGATTCCTTTCTCCGTCTACACTACTGTTGTACTAAGATTTCAAAAGTTCAGAGTTTTAGCATTGATCAACAGAGTTCTGATTAAGCTCATAAAGCCCTGACTGCTGTTATCAGTCACAAGCTCAGGCAGTGCTCAAAGTAAGGGGTCAATCAAATGTAAAAACTGAGAGACAATAAATCAGGAGAGAATCAGATGGTGAATGATACGTTAAGACTATGGGATAATTTTTCCAGCAGAACAGGAAAACAGGCTGCCTTACCAGTGCTACAGAGCGATAAAGGAAGAAAGGAAAACCTTCAAAATCTCAGGGAAGACATGGCTCAGTGGGCAAGGGCACTTGCTGCCAAATCCGATGATCTGAGTTCAACCCTCTAGTCCCACAAAGTGGAAGGAGAAGACTGACTCCCTCAAGTTGTGTCCTGGCCTCTGGGCATGCATCTGAACCATTCCCTTGCTCCCTTCCTCTCCCCCTCTGGATCTCAGAAATGGATGCAATAAAATGTGGGTTCCTGAGGTGGATTGCTGGTTAACAGCACTTTCTGCTCTTCCAGAGAACCCTGTTCAGTTCCCAGTACACATATGAGGTGACTCACAACGGCCTACAGCTCCAGCTCTGGGTCTGACAGCCCTCTTCTGGCCTCCAATAGCACCTGCCCGCACATGGCATACACACACCCATACATATAAAACCTCTTAAATGTTTTAGGCTGGGTGTGGTAGCACACACCTTTGATCCTAGCACTGGGAGGTAGAAGCAGGTGGATCTCTGAATTTGAAGTTAACCTGATCTACATAGGTGTTGGGCCTGTCCCCCTTCATCCCCAGCCCCCAGCATAGCTGTAGCCATTTTGTCCCATGCCTGCCAGCTATTTCATATTGAGGCTGTAATACGCCTGCCAGTCATTGAAGCAGAGAAATAACTTGACTCAGAGCAGGGTCATGCTGACCACACGCCCTGTTACATTCTATATGTTCTGGGATTCACATTTTTTTTTTTTTTTTTTTTTTGGTTCTTTTTTTTTTTTTCCGGAGCTGGGGACCAACCCAGGGCCTTGCGCTTCCCTAGGCAAGCGCACTACCACTGAGCTAAATCCCCAACCCCCAGGATTCGTTACTCTTAAGAAATTCGACAACCATAAGCGTAACTTGGGACCGATCAAAATGAAAGTCAGTTAGAACTATTCTGTCTAGCTAGCCAAAATAGTCAGAGCCCACCACTGAGCAGCACTTCCTACACCCGCATATGAGCTCATTGTGGTTTTTCCCTTTATAAGCCGTCCCTGATAGATGTTTGGGGTCGTAGCCTCAGCCCCCAAATCCTGAGCTATGGCCCTGATCAATCAGTTTTAGGGTATGTGTTCAATAAACCATCCCTGTCTGACAAGATGGGTGTTTGTGTAGTTTGTGGGTGACTCTTGGACACCAACACATAGTTTAGGACAGCCAGGGCTATTATAATAAAGCTCTGTCTCAAAACAACAACAACAAGAAATAAATAAGCAAACAAACAAGCAAACACATAGCATCCTTTTTTTTTTAAATCCCAGGGAAGGGAGCTGTGGTTGTAGATCAGGGCTAGAATACTTTTTCTTTTTCTTTTTTCTTTTTTTCGGAGCTTGGGACCGAACCCAGGGCTACCACTGAGCTAAATCCCCAACCCCAGGGCTAGAATACTTGACTAACTTATATGAGGTCCAGGATACTATAGCTGCTGTGCCATGCCAGGCAGTAGTGGCAAACACCTTTAATCCCAGCACTGGGGTGGATATCTGTGAGCTGGAGGGCAGCCTAGTCTACAAAATGAGTTCCAGGACAGCCAAGGCTACTCAGAGAAACCCTGCCTCAAAAAGCAACAGCAACGGGGTTGGGGATTTAGCTCAGTGGTAGAGCGCTTGCCTAGGAAGCGCAAGGCCCTGGGTTCGGTCCCCAGCTCCAAAAAAAAAGCAACAGCAACAACAACAACAACAGCAAAAAGATGCTGAACCATTAAAGATTTGCCCCAAACGATAGCTACAAAAGTCTGAGAACAGCCCAAGCACACACTTAGCCACACCCTTACAGCACCTCAAGTTCTGAAACCACTGAAAAAAAAATATGAAAGAATAGAAATCTTGAGGAAGAACAGAACATCTAATTGTACTTGCCCCAGCTCCAGTTACCTTAACTATTATGGAGAGATATACTGGGTCTGTGAAAATCACCAGCCCACATGAAACAGAATGCAGAAGCTTTAAATTATTTTTAATGTATTGTTTGTATGTATGTATGTATGTATAAGTTTGGGGTGAGTGGGCAAGAACTGTTACCTAATGATCCATCTTGCCAGCACAGAGCTGAGACTTTAAGGAGCTGCCCACCCTAGAGAGCAAGAGGTGCACCGGGTATCACCGTTGCAGGGCATTTGATCATATGGTGAACCTGGAGATTGTGAACTGTTCCTAATGGTGGCTCGGCCTTTGATCCTAGAGCTTTCTGTTTACTGTAAGCGCACACAAGTGCAAAGCACATACCTTTAATCCACGAGCTAAATAAAGTCAACCCTAGGTTCAGAACTGCACCGAGTGCCCAGGGAGTGAACATAGCCATGGAAAGGAGGGGTTTTGAGTAGAAGGGTATGTAAGGCCATGTGAACAAGGAGAACAGGTTTTTTTCCCCTTCTGGGATGTTGGTGGAGAAGGTAGGGCAGCTGGGTGATTTCTCTGCCTCTCTGAGCTACCAGGCTTTTACAACAGTGCCTGGCTCCTGAGCCTGCGTTTAGAATTTAGTTTTTTTTTTTTTTTTTGGTTTTTTTTTTTTTGGAGCTGGGGATCGAACCCAGGGCCTTATGCCTTCCTAGGCAAGCGCTCTACCACTGAGCTAAATCCCCAACCCCTAGAATTTAGTTTTTTCAAACAACATTTTGGCATCCCAACTTGTGACAAGAGCCCACGAACAGAGAGATCACTCCAGCTGAGGACAAACTGAGAAGCCATCAGTTGGTAAGCTATCTGGGAAGTCCTCAAGAGAGAGTTAAAGATGGGAAGCCCAGTACAGAAAGCTTCAGAACCCTGTGTAGAGCTACTCTAAATGGCTTGAAAATGGAAAGTGAAAAGCTAAATGGTTTAACTGGTATATTGGCTTAATACAAATGACAATTATTGGGCTGGAGAGATGGCTCAGCGGTTAAGAGCACCCAACTACTCTTCCAGAGGTCCTGAGTTCCATTCCCAGCAACCACATGGTGGCTCACAACCATCTGTAAAGAGATCCGATGCCCTCTTCTGGTGTATCTGAAGACAGCTACAGTGTACTTATATATAATAAATGAATAAATCTTAAAAAAAAGGCGATTATTATCATTTGGGTAATTTATACTTTATTCTTTTTTTTCTAAGAGTTATTTATTTTATACATGTGAGTACACTGTCACTGTTTTCTGACACATCAAAGAGGGCAATGGATCCTCATTACAGATGGTTGTGAGCCACCATGTGGTTGCTGGGAATTGAACTCAGGACCTCTGGAAGAACAGTCAGTGCTCTTTTTTTTTTTTTTTTTTTTTTTTTTTCGGAGCTGGGGACCGAACCCAGGGCCTTGCGCTTGCTAGGCAGTCAGTGCTCTTAACTGCTGAGCCATCTCTCCAGTACCTATGCTTTATTCTTAGTAGCCATAGTGGCTTTCTGTACCTGCTCAAAGAAAAGACCTTTAGAGATACAGGAAGAAGAAAAATATGAAAAATGTATTGATAAGATACAAGCCTTAGAAGGAAATTAGAAGAGACTTGTAAACAAGAATAAGAAAAATGCATACAGACAGAGGAATCTAGACAGGTGCATATCACATTATGGAACAATAAAACCAAAAGGGGGCAGTCCCAGTCCCAGGTTGTTAGAAAACCCTTAGTTTATCAAGTTATGTACCAGGAGATGATAGGTGCCCACAAGGTTATAATGAAATTAAATGGGGGCTGGAGAGATCGCTCAGCGGTTAAGAGCACCGACTGCTCTTCCAGAGGTCCTGAGTTCAATTCCCAGCAACCACATGGTGGCTCACAACCATCTGTAACGGGATCTGATCCCCTCTTCTGGTGTGTCTGAAGACTGCTACAGTGTACTTATAATATAATAAATGAATAAATCTTTAAAAAAAAAAAAAGAAATTAAATGGAATCCTATAGACATTAAATTTGAGGAGTGTTGTAGTAAATCTCCAACCCCAATTAGCCCGTGCAAAGAACACACAACTCAGTTATAATATTTATAAGCTGTACACCCGAATTGGGCAGATTTACCACTACACTTACTCTATTCCCTAGCTACGAGATCTCTTGTACTTGCGACTTCTTCAGGCCATGTGGTTCTGGTCTTCCTCTGTTCTCCTCCCTTCTCTCTCCTCTCTCTCTCCAAAACCTCCGGCGCCCCCTTCCCTTCTGCTGACCAATCACAGGCTCTAGCCTTTATTTGAGCAGTTAAAATGGGGAGAATGTTCACGTGAAGCCACCTGAGTATGTGATCCACTCCTCAGCCCCTCTTGAGGAAGCAGAATTAGCATCAGAATACAAACAGCACCAGGGCAATCAACAGCGGAGGAGATTTAAGGAAGTGGCCATTTCCTATGGTATGCATTCATCCTATGTGTAGCAGATATTAAATTCCTGGGTAACTCAGAACAGAATTATCCACCAAGACTGGAAAGATTTGGTAACAGCATTCATTGGAAGCTGGTCCTCAGTCACAATGGCAAACATGGTGGAAAGAGGAAGCTAGTGTCATAGAACAACAAAATCAAGCTAGAGGCATTGATATTCCCCAGGGTCAGTTGCTAGGTGAGGGTCATTATGCTGAATTACAAAGGCAGCTTGAAGGGGTTGGGGATTTAGCTCAGTGGTAGAGCGCTTGCCTAGCAGGCACAAGGCCCTGGGTTCGGTCCCCAGCTCCCGAAAAAAGAAAAAAAAAAAAAAGAGACAAAGGCAGCTTGAATTTGATGATCATATCTTGGTACTATTTGTTTAACAGCTTTAAATGCTTGGGACGAGGTTGAAGAAACAGGAAAAGAGTCTGAATCACTTACTAAAATTATACAAGGCCCCAAAGAAGCCTTCACTTTTTTTTTTTTTTTTTTCAAAGATTGACTTTGGGGGCTGGCAAAATGGCTCAGTGGTTAAGAGCACTGGCTGCTCTTCCAGAGGTCCTGAGTTCAATTCCCAGCAACCACATGGTGGTTTGCAATTATCTGTAATGGGATCTGGCACCCTCTTCTGGCCTGCAGGCGTACATGCAGGCAGAACACTGTACACCTAACAAATAAATAAATCTTTGAAAAAAAAAAAAAAGATTGACTTCACTGTGAATAGAATAGACTCAGATTCAGAAGTCAGAAAAATACTGATAGAATCTTTGGCTTTCGGAAATGCTAGTTCAGAAAGCAAAAGGGTGATTTAGACCTTTGAAGGCAAGATCAGCACCAATAGAGGAATGGATTAAAGATATTATCACCTTTATGATGTTAATCGGACTGGGGAAGTAATTCTAAAAATCTTAAGAAAAATCAAGATGGCAGATATTTTAATTATGATAAGAAACTTCATTTGAAAGGGGACTGTAGGGTTGGGGATTTAGCCCAGCGGTAGGCCCCTTGCCTAGCGAGCGAAAGGCCCTGGGTTCGGCCCCAAGCTCAAAAAAAAAAAAAAAAAAAAAAAGAAAAAAAAAAGAAAGGGGGACTGTAGGCAAGGCATTCCTAGAAACAATTTCCTTTCCTAGAAATAATCCGAAAAGAAAGCCTCATCCCTCTGGAGTAAGTAGAAGGTGTGGTGATGAATGTAGATAAACAAGGGATAAGCAAGGTAACTGTGTACTGTTGGGAAATACCCCAGGGGCCCTCCTGCAGGCCCCCATCTCAAATTCAATTTAATCATTCCCTGTCATAGGAGATAATCAGCCACTGAGCAATTAAAAGATGTAATGTGTGTTAAAAACAACACCACTCTGGGTATAATTAAAGTCAGAACAACTTAAACAGATAAAACAAAAAATTCAGGAAAGACCAGAAAACAAGAGTTTGGGCAAACTTCTATAAATGATCAGAGACCAAAACTGAAAATGCAATTAAATGGCATTCAAATTGAAGGTTTAGTAGACATAGGAGCAGATGTAACAGTAATTTCACCAAAATCTTGGCATACAGATTGTCCTCTTTAGGAGGTAAACATTCAGCTTCTAGGAATTGGAACTTTAGCTCAGGTAAAGCAATGTGCAAGATGGGTCTATTTTATGGGGCCAGAAGGACAAATAGGAAAAATTAAAGCTATACCTGACTAATATAGCCATGAATTCATGGGGATGTGATTTGTTACAGCAGTAAAAAAAACAGATGAACATTCCTCCAATCTCTGGAAACAAACCGCAAAATAAATAATGCTTCTGAGAAAAATACTAATAGGTCTTATCAAGAACAGCCACAGACGGGCTGGAGAGATGGCTCAGTGGTTAAGAGCACTGACTGCTCTTCCCGAGGTCCTGAGTTCAAATCCCAGCAACCACATGGTGGCTCACAAGCATCTGTAATGAGATCTGATGCCCTCTTCTGGTGTGTCTGAAGACAGTGACAGTGTACTCAGATATAATAAATAAATAAAATATTAAAAAAAAAAACCAACCAAACAAACAAAAAAACAGCCACAGACTGTCCAGGTTGCCAGGACATAATGTGTGCTGGCCTTTCAAAGGTACTGCATGCTCTACCTTTAAAATGGTTAACTGACAAACCTGTTGGACATAATAAGCTTTTTGAGTTTTCTTCTTAAATAAAAAGGGGTTTGTTGTTGTTGTTGTTGTTGTTGTTGTTTAGTATTAAAAGCACAGGTAAGAGATTTAAAATGTTTTAAGTAAATTCAAAGGGTTACTACATTTCAAACTTGTTTTCTAAGTCTCTAAGGTTTGGAGCAATTTGGAGCCAAGATAAACTATTTGAACAAGACGGGGTGAGAGCCCAGGCCTTTCATGCCAGCAGAGACAGGAAGATCTCTCTAAGCTAGTTGGTTTCTCGTTTCTAGAGTGTTATGGCAGTGGTTCATACCTTTAGTCTGAGTGAGCAGGCTTCCACCACAGCATCTGGCTCCTGAGACTGCATTTCAAAAGAATCAAACACTTAGGGGGCTGGAGAGATGGCTCAGTGGTCAAGAGCACCGACTGCTCTTCCCGAGGTCCTGAGTTCAATTCCCAGCAACCACATGGTGGCTCACAACCGTCTGTAATGGGGTTGGGTGTGTCTGAAGACAGCTACAGTGTGCTTATATACATTAAGTAAATAAGTAAGTCTTTAAAAAAAAAAAGAATCAAACGTTTAGATTTCAGTTTTTAAAACAACATCTCCTGGTGTTTGTATCATTCGAGCCGTTTCTCAGAGGTGGCCAAGTCACACAGTAGGCGTTCCGTTCTTGCTTTTTGGTACTGAGGATCCTAATGAGCTGCACCTCCGGCCCCATTTCCTTGGGTTGTTAGGTGTGAGTCTTGCTATTGTTCCTGACTGGCCAGGGACTGGACAAGTAGACCAGGTGGCCTTCAATCTGTAGTAATCATCCTGTCTCTACCTCCCACGTGCTGGGATTATAAGCAGGAGACATTACAACTGGATTTTTTTTTCTTTTTTTTTTTTTTTTTTTCGGGGCTGGGGGCCGAACCCCGGGCCTTGTGCTTGCTAGGCAAGCGCTGTACCACTGAGCTAAATCCCCAGCCCCTGGATTTTTTTTTAAGAGCCTACTCTCTAGCCCCAGCTGGCCTCTACCTTGTAAGAATCATTCTGCCTCAATCTCCAGATCTTTGGAATTACTGGTATAGACCACCATGCCCAACTCATATTTCTTTATTATTATTCCAAAAGAACCAGCATTGATTTCTTTGTATTTTCATTAACAAAAAGCAAGCTATAGGTAAAGTTTATCACAATATTCACATAAAAATCAAAACATTGATTAAAATTTTTGTTTTGGTTTTGTTTTTGGTGTTTTGAGACCGTTTCTCTGTTTATCACTGACTGTCCCGGAACTGACTCTATAGACCAGGCTGGCACTTTACAGGTTAAGCAGTTCTTCCCCCCAGTCCTCATTCTTGCTCCCAAGTACAAAAGCCCCATCAGACAGGAAAGAGTATCTATTTACTGGGAAAGCTGGTAAGCTTGCATCTCTAAGATTTGTGCTTAGCCACTCTCAGGAGCAAGCCACTATAGCTATGCTTGTTTTTGTTTGTTTGAGGACAGGTTTCCTGTAGCCCAGGCTGACCTGCACTCCTGATCCTCCTGTTTCTACCTCAGAAGTGTTGATTACAAGTGAACCACTACAACAGGTGGTATTTTTTTCCTTCTGTACACAAACTGAATGGTGTCAGTCACAGACTAGCCTTTCTACAAAGGGAGTTCCAGGTCAATCAGAGTTATAGAATGAAGTCTTTTCTCAAAAAAAAAATGAGGCCATTAGATTTCAATAGTTTATCTTAAAATATACCAATAATGGGCTGGAGAAATGGCTCATCAGTTAAAGGCACTCACTGGCTGCTCTTCCAGAGGTCCTGAGTTCAATTCCCAGCAACTACACGGTGGCTCACAATCATCTATAATGGGATCTGATGCCCTCTTCTGGCATATAGGTAATAGATGTATATAGAGGTGATATACATAAAATAAATAAATAAATAACCTTTAAAAAAAAATACCAGTAGCATCACATTGTATAATATAGGTTAAGTAGAGCCAACCCCTTTTGAGACCTGTTCTCAGTAGGCTACCCAGTCTGTGTGGAACTCACTTGTAGGCAAGGCAGGCATTGACTTTGCCGGTTTTCTGCCTCAGCCACGAATCTCACCTTAAGTCATCACAAAGTTCAGAACTGATATAGGTGGAGGGCGCACCATAAGTACAGTATGCAGAAGGTGAAGGCGAGAAAATTGTGAGTTCCAGGCCTATTTAGGATGCTCAGTGAGACTCTTTGAACAAAAAAGAATAAGAAAAAGAGCAAACAAAAAGTCAGTGTTTTAGCAGGCAGTAGTGGCTCAAAACTTTAATCCTAGCACTCTGGAGGCAGAGGCAGGCGGATCCCTAGAGCTTGTTGGCCAAAGCAGTCTAGTCAACCAGTGAGCTCCTGGGTCCATGTTACATAAAAGTGGGATGATGCCGAGGAAGTTTTAGCTTCCATTCTGCTGCTGTACTACAACATTCTGACCAAAGGCAACTGAAAGGAGGAAAGGGTTCAGTTTAGCTCACAGGTCACAGTTGATCCTTGAGGAAACTCGCTCAGTGCAGGAACCAGCAGGAACTGGAAGCAGAAACCAGGAAGGAACCCATGCTACTTGCTGACTCGCTCAAGCTTAGTTCGCTTTCTCATATAGCCCAGGAGCACCTGCCCAGGGAGTAGTACTAACCACAGTGAGCTGGGCACTCCTACATCAACGAACAACCAAGGGGCTGAGAGGTGGCTCAGCCGATAAGAGAACAGACTGTTCCTCCAGAGGTCCTGAGTTCAATTCCCAGCAAACTGGTGGCTCACAACCATCTGTAATGGGATCTGATGTCCTCTTCTGGTGTGTCTGAAGACAACCACAGTGTACTCATATAAAATAAATAAATAAATCTTATTTTTTTTTTTAAAAATTAACAACCGAAACAATTCCCTGCAGACATTCTCTTGGGTCAATATGACCTAGACAATCTCTTAGCTGAGACTAGATTCACACACACACACACACACACACACACACACTCACACACCTGCACATATTCCCACACATATGTGCACACACATGAACACAGAACATACATATGCACACAAAGCAAGAATGAGATTCTAAGAGAAATACTGACATCCATGTGGAGACTCGAACTGGTAGCTAGAAAGCTTTCTATTTATCTTCTATGGAGATCCACTCCATGGGGGAGCTCCTTGCAGCTATTGAAATACAGCAAAGATACCTCTGTGTCAATTAGAGAATAGGAGATCTTTGAGAACAGTAGTTCTCAACCTTCCTAATGCTGCAACTCTTTCACACAGCTCCTTGCATTGTGCTAATACCAACCATGATTATTTTCTTTTTTTTTAAGATTTATTTATTTATTTATTTAATGTATATGAGTACACTGTAGCTGTCTTCAGACACACCAGAAGAGGGCATCAGATCCCATTACAGATGGTTGTGAGCCACCATGTGACTGCTGGGATTTGAACTCAGAACCTCTGGAAGAGCAGTCAGTGCTCTTAACCACTGAGCCATCTCTCCAACCCCCCACCATTATTTTCATTGCTACTTCATAGCTGTAATTTTGCTACTGTTATGAATCACAATGTAAATATCGATATGCAGGATATCTGGTATATGACCCCTGGGAAAGGGTCATTGGACCCCCAGAGAGGTTGAGGTCTACA
Source organism: Rattus rattus (assembly GCF_011064425.1). NCBI lineage: Eukaryota > Metazoa > Chordata > Mammalia > Rodentia > Muridae > Rattus > Rattus rattus. The sequence continues at coordinate 99,215,900 of NC_046161.1, forward strand.
GGTTGAAAACTGCCGTTCTGGACTAAGGACTGAAGCTCAATGGTACTTGTTGGCATGTGTAAAGCTCTGGGTTCCAGCCCCATCACCACACAAAGACAATTCTTCCCTTAGACTCCTATAGTGATACAATATGAAAGTATACAGAACGAACCTGTATAAATTATATTTGCCCCAAGGTAAGGAACCTGGAAAGCTGAGCTAGCAAAGAAAGGAAATCCTGAGAGACCTATAGAGACTCGGAGAAGCTCCACTTCCCTTCTCACAATCTGTTACAAAGAGACGAACTCTCTCACATGGGAAGCTTCCCTTATCCAACATTCAAGGTTTTAATAACCCTATGCAAGCTATTTCTAGTAAAAGATCACAGCTTGTCATCATGTCAGTCGTACACAGGACAGTATTATGGAGCCAGGTTTCAAACTGCACGGGAAGGAGAGGGGGAGATCTCTCCAACTTCTCAATAGGACTGTGTGAAACACAATCAACTGACCACCTAAGGGAGTTTGTCAAACTGCAAGGGAAAGTCAGAGGCCTCTGACTTTGTCCTTCATCCCAGAACTATTGGGATAATTAACCATGAAGCTTAAAATGTGTGCAAAGTGCTTCAGAGAAAATATAAATAATATTAGTCATTCCCTAATTTTGCTTCTTCAAATGGTTCACTAAAAATAAGGGCTGCTGGGAAAACTTGTTTTCCTGTTTTTATTACTTTGTGTCTAGGAAATTATAAGCAGTGATTCCTTGCCCTTAGAAATCACCAGGGAGCTTTTTAAAATAACACCGATGCCTAGTTCCTCACATTCATCCAATTAAGTGAAAATCTCTAGGGTAGTGTCCAGGCATTAATGTTTTTTTAAAAAGCTCCTCAGGTCAGTCTATGCTAAATGTTGAGAACTGCGCCTTCTAGAGCCTTATACTAATATTCTGTGACCAAGGTTTTTGGTCTTAGGGTTTTGTTTTTTTTTTTTCGGAGCTGGGGACCGAACTCAGGGCCTTGTGCATGCTAGGCAAGTACTCTACCACTGAGCTAAATCCCCAACCCCATCTTAAGGTTTTTTAAGCAAGTATTTTTGAGCCGCCCACGTCCTTTACAGTCTATGTGGAGGGGCTCACTAGTGGCATTTATCCAGCTCCCTAAACTTATATTGTCTTTCCATGATCGGCGGGGAAATAATGATGTTCGTTCCAGTCCCTTGAAGTAAACCTCTAGTGGGCGTTTGGGGGGAAGGGTAAAGGACCGGCCTCTAAGACTCTAAGACACGGAAGAAGGCGGTGCTAGGTGAGACAACCCGGGACCTCGGTCAGACCCCGCCTCTGGCATCGCCAGGCTCCGGAGCCCGGAACCGCTCCCGCAGTGCTTTAGGCTGCGGAGAGTTACGGACTACATTTCCCACAATGCACCCAGGGGCGGGCTGGGGCTGTCCAAGAGGCTGGAACGGGGCCTCCGCCACCAGAGGCCGGTGAAAGCTGTCTTCCTGCGCCGGTGGCCGGTAAAGGGTCGGCAGGAGAGATCGGTTCCTCCGCTGTGGCCATGTCTGTATTCTCCAGGGGCGGTAGCCCCACGAAGTTGTACCCTAAGGCCAGGCACGGCTGGACACTCACATCTCCCCAGGGGACTGGCAGAGGGCAGTGACTGGCACCCTTGGTAGGTCCTGTGTTCCCCCAAGAAACAGGTGAGTTCGACTGCCAACCCACGTGGCCTGGGGGCGGCGAGAGGCGGGCAAGCTGTCATCTTTAGAAGGAGGGGCTTGAAAACTGGGGGTTGGGGGTCCCGGCCATCTGCTGCCCCGATAGGAGTACTGCGTCTTTTTGGGGTCCTTTAGCCGGCTGGTCCCAGCTGGGCAATACGAGAAAAATGAGGTGAGAACTCATCCTTTGGCCGGGAGGGCAATGTCCCATAGGCAGCAGATATCAACTCCCAGTTCGGACATATCCGGCCCTCAGAGTTCTCTTTAAAAGCTACAGAGGATGGTGGAATGAACCAGACAGCTCTTGAAGGATCTCGGGCTTGAAGTTTCGTTCTCAAGAGTGCAAACTAGGCTGCCCTTAAATTAGGTGCCCTTTCTAGGTAGAGTTTGCTTGGGAACTGTGAGCAGCCTTTGTCAGGAAGGGGAGTGGCCTCTAGAGGTGACAAGGAGCTAGGCTCTTTGTAGACAGAGTAGGCATCCTGCTGAAGCAGCCACATAGCACAGTCTCAATTGAGTCCTGTCTGTCATACTTTCTGAGTCGTCCTCCCAGGTAGACCGAAGGAGTCAAGACCGAAGGCGAACAGGTTCCCGTCAGAACAGGAAAAAGGATCAAGGTTATTTGGAGCCAGAAAGGAGGGGCTTTTGCAAGACCCTCCTCTCTCAGGAGCAATCTGAGGGAGGCACTTTAGAAGGATGGATAAAACCAGTATTTTGTTTTTCGTTTGTTTTGTTTTGTTCTTGGTGATTTTGCACACTGGCTCTGCCTTGAGCTTCTAGGAAAAGTTATATGCCCTGGGGGCACTTAGAGGAGCTGCCTAAAAAGTGTTCCTGTAGAGACTACTGGAGCTGTTCTGAGATACCTTCCTTGCAAAACTACTTCAGGACCAGCCTTCCAGGAGCACTAGCTACAGAAGTTAAATCTCCATCGGAAATGGGAGATGGGCTTTATCTGATCCTCTCAACCTTCTTGCCTGAGTGGGTCGGTATCCAGAAACCTGTTTGCTTCACCAGGCCTTCTGGTTGGAACCCCAGACTGACCTTGGAAAAGATAAAGATGCTATGTGATCTCACAAAGAAGGGAACTGTTGTGGAAAAAAGTACCTGCTAGCTCTAGACAGCCTACCCTGCTCCCTTCCCTGTGCAGGTCCTGTGCTGGGACACTCAGAAACACTGGATTTACTTAACACTCAGAAGCACAAAGGTGTCCTGAGAGAGTAGGTCTTCAGGACAGTGGGGCTGGTGTAGAACTTGTTTGGACTTTGAAGCTAGAAGTACAAGCCACACAGAGGGCATTGTGCAGATCTAGGAGGTAAATAAATTTGGGAGAGATATCTAGGAGCAGCTGAGAACTATTTCTGCAACCACAGCGAAAGTGAATTGCAGTTTGCCTGGTACTCTGAGGCCCATGGCTCTTTGACCTAATGTCCCAGGGGTCGGGGGTGGAGTGGGGGGGGGGTGTCCCCTCAAACTAGAGCTCATACTTCCTGAGGTCGGAAGTATGTTTCATCAAGTCATTCATCAGGCCCAGACTGACTGAGAAAATTTACAAAGGATTCATTTGCAGGACAGAGACCACTGGATCTGCATATAAATGCAGTCTGAGTGCTAAGAATGACCACAATGAACTAATAGCTGCAGCTGAATATATGATATGCCTACTCTGTGTAGCCAGATCACGTGCATTATCTCATTTAATCTCCCCGCCCCCTAAGTCATTAGCGGCTGTTTGCAACGGTTCCACACCATCTTATAAATGAGAAAACAGACCAGTAAAACCAGTTCCTCTAACTACACAGCTGCTTTTCCTGAACACTTGATCACTTCCAAAGACAAGCCGTCTCCATAGGCAAGGGTTTTGTTGCCTGACCCCAGGTACACTTGAACTGGGTGTTCTTCACAGACCTTTCCTCCTTTTCTTTTTTTTTTTTTTTTTTTTTTTTTTTTTTTTTTTTTTTTTTTTTTCTTTTTTGGAGCTGGGGACCGAACCCAGGGCCTTACGGATGCTAGGCAAGCACTCTACCACTGAGCCAAATCCCCAACCCCATCCTTTTCTTTATCCTACAAAGATATTTACGTGTTCAGTGCTGGTTTAATTCCTCCTGCATAGGTCTAATGTAGCCGGCCACAGGGCGACCTTCGATCTAGGAAAAACAAAAGTCAGGGTGAGCAGGTATACTGCTGATAAGGTATTCCAGCTGCAGCCTGAGGTGAGGGAGTGAGTCATTGTGCTAGGAAGAGATAGAATTGGCTTCAGGTGTAGGTAGAGTAAGGGCAAAGGTCAAGTGAAGCGGGGTTCAGGATAAGCTGAGCTGATATAGAAAAGGGTGGGAAGCAAGGGTAGACAATACGCTCAGAGAAATAAAGGAGAAAGGAGAAACCAAGGAGGCCTTGTGCCACTAGGAAGAGGTGACTTTCTTGCTAAATAAGATACGACAGTATAGTGAGCAAAGGAAGGAGGCTCACCTTGATTACATAAGGCAGACCTGGTGGGATGCATTACTACTGGTTAGGAGGTTGTGGGGATAATGGCATCTTGGACCGGTCAAATAATCATAGAAGAGATAAGAAATGGTCTACTATTTAGCCCAGTGTGGTGGGTGTGGTGGCATCCCCCCTTTGATCCCAGAACTCAGGAGGCAGAGGCAGGCGAATCTCTTGAGTTCAAAGCTAACTTGGTCTACATAGTGAGGTCCGTGGCAGCCAGAGCTACACAGAGAAACCATGCCTCGAGAAAAGAAAGGAAAAAAAGTAATGGTCAACTATTGGATATAGACATTTACAATTTTGATGAGTTATTCTGAGAAAGTTGGCCATTCTATCAGGAACCTCTTATCATCTCCCTCCCACTATCATTTGCTTATTTTTTTTTTTTTTTTTTTTTGGAGCTGGGGACCGAACCCAGGGCTTTGCGTTTCCTGGGCAAGCGCTCTTCCACTGAGCTAAATCCCCAACCCTTCATTTGCTTATTTTTAAGATTTTAATTTTATTTTAATTATGTGTGTAAGGAGGAAGTGGTGCATGTGTGTGCAGTACCGACGGTGGCCAGAAGAGGGCACTGGATCCACTGGAGCTGGGGGTACAGTCAGCTGTGATCTGCCTAACCAGGGTCCTAGGTATCAAATCCAGTCTTCTCTGAGATGAGAACATACTCTGATCTAAATCGCTGAGCCATTATTGCTTTTTACGAGACAGAGTCTCACATATCCCATGTTGGCCTCAGACACATTGTGCAGCTGAAGGAATTAAACTTGTGTTCTTCTTGCCTCGTCTCCCAAGAGTTGAGGTGACCCACATCTGTTTGTTTATTTGTGTATGTGAATGTGTGTGTGTGTGTGTGTGTGTGTGTGTGTGTCTGTGTGTGTGTGTGTGTCTGTGTGCCTGAGGAGGCCAAAAAAGAGCAATGGGTCCTGGGAGATGAACTGTGATTCTCTGCAAAAGCAGGCAAAAAAACAAAAAAAACAAAAAAAAACACCTTAGCTACTAAAGCTCACTCCAGCCCTACCCATGTTTTTTTTGTTTGTTTGTTTGTTTGTTTTTGGTTTGTGTGTGTGTGTGTGTGTGTGTGTGTGTGTGTGTGTGTGTGTGTATGAGTGTGTACACATACTGGGGCCACAGGTAACTTAAAATATAATTTTTCGGGTGTTGTGCCTTAGGTGTTCTCCACCTTGCTTGTTTGCTATTAAACTTTTTTTTTTTTTTTTTTTTTTCCGGGGCTGGGGACCGAACCCAGGGCCTTGCGCTTGCTAGGCAAGTGCCCTACCACTGAGCTAAATCCCCAACCCCTTAAACTTTTTTTTTTTAATTGGGGGAGGGAGGTGTCGACGTGCGAAGGCCAGAAAATGTCCCTTGGGAGTTCTAGGGATCAAACTCAAGTTGCTAAGTTTGGCTGCAAGTGTCTTTACCTGGTGATCCAGCTGGCCGGCCCAAGTTTGGTTTTGGTTTTGGTTTTTCTGTTTTGCTTTGGTTTTTTGTTTTTGAGACAGGGTTTCTCTGTGTAGCCTTGGCTGTCCTGAAACTCATTCTATAGACCAGGCTGGCCTAGAACTCACAGGGATCTGCCTGCCTCTGCCTCATGAATGCTAAGATTAAAGGTGTGGACTACCACTCCCTTGCCCAACCTTGGTTTCTGAGACAAGGTGTCTCATGGGTCTGTAAGGCTAGTATGGTCTTAGTGAGTCCCAGCGATCTAGTTGTCCCCACTTCTCCAGCACTGGGATTTTGTGCGTGCACCATGCCCAGCTTTTTACAGGGGTTCTTGGGATTCAACTCAGTCCTCAAGCTTGCAAGGTAAGCATTTAACAACCGGGCTATCTCCCCAGACCCATATGTGATATTATGTATCAACCCAGAACTTCATGTATTGTAGGCCAGAACTCCATCAACTAAATTACATCCCTAACCCCCAGTTTTGGTTTTTCTTTTTTTTTCTTTTTTTTTTTTTTTTTTTTTTTTTTTTTTTTTTTGGGGCTGGTGGCCGAACTCAGGACCTTGTGCCTCCTAGGCAAGCGCTCTACCACTGAGCCAAATCCCCAACCCCAGTTTTGGTTTTTCTTGAGACTATGTAGCTCTGCGTGGTCAAAGTCATGGCTGGAGGTGATACCCTTGTCTCAACCCTTTGACGTTCTGGGACTGTAGCTATGCACCACTACTACCACAGCCTCTGACATTATAGATCTCTCTCTCTCTCTCTCTCTCTCTCTCTCTCTCTCTCTCTCTCTCTCTGGTAAAGATAGGTTCTCAGGTATCCCAAGCTGCTGCCCCACCCCGCACAGGGCTAAGCGTGCCCTGTCACCATGTCATATTTTGAAGATCAAATGGAGCTACAGCCCCCATCCCCTACCATTTATTTGTTTGTTTTGGAGATAGCCTCACTCTGTAGCTCTGACATCACACTCACTGTTCTCTCTAAAGATGCCCTCGAACTCCTGACCCTCCGCTTTCATCCTTGAGCATACTAAGCAAGCACTCTGCCGCCTGAGTCATAGTCCTAGATTCCCCACTTACACCATTAATCTAATCTCCTCCTCCTCCTCCTCACCCTCCCCCTCCTCCTCCTCCGCCTCCGCCTCCTTTCTCCTCCTCCTGATTATTATTGTTTTTTTGAGAAAAGGTTTCTGTGTAGCCCTGACTGTCCAGGAACTGACTCTGTAGACCAGGCTGGCCTTGAACACAGATCCACCTGCCTCTGCCTCCTGAGTGCTGGAATCAAAAGCAAGCACCACACCACCCACTACCATCCACATTTTTTTCCCAAGACAGGTTTGTCCATGTCCAGGCTGGCCTCAAACTCAGACCTCCCCACCTCCTGCCTTTGCCTCCCAAGTTCTGGGATTAAAGGTGTGAGCTCCCACTGTCTGACTGGCCATATTATTATTACTTTTAAAGATTTACTTATTTCATGTATGTGGATACACTGTCACTGTCTTCAGACACACCAGAAGAAGGCATCAGATGCCATTACAGTTGGTTGTGAGCCACCATGTGGTTGCTGTGAATTGAACCTAGGACCTCTGAAAGAGCAGTTAGTGCTTTTAACTGCTGAGCCATCTCTTCAGCCCCATATTATTTTCAATAGGAAAATTAATGCCAGTAAGTTAAAGTATTAGAATATAAGATGTTTAAAATTGGGGTTGGGGGGTTGGGGATTTAGCTCAGTGGTAGAGCGCCTTCCTAGCAAGCGCAAGGCCCTGGGTTCGGTCCCCAGCTCTTAAAAAAAAAAAAAAATTTCTCCTCATCAAAGCTCATTGCTTTTACTTTTTTTTTTTATCCGTTTTTGTTTTTCTTTTGTTTTTGTCTTTTGGTTTTTTCCGGAGCTGAGAACCGAACCCAGGGCCTTGCACTTGCTAGGCAAGCGCTCTACCACTGAGCTAAATCCCCAGCCCCTACTTTTTTTTTTTTTTCTTTTCTTTTCTTTTCTTTTCTTTTTTTTCGGAGCAGGGCCTTGCGCTTGCTAGGCAAGCGCTCTACCACTGAGCTAAATCCCCAACCCCGCTTTTACTTTTATTTCTTTGTTATTATGCGCGTGTGCGCTCGTGTGTGTGTGTGTGTGTGTGTGTGTGTGTGTGTGTGTGTGTGTATGTGTGTGTTCACACTAGAACAAGTCCACATGAAGCCCCTCATTCTCAGGAAAGCTGTTCACCTCCTATGAAGTAGGGTCTCTCATTAGCCCAGTGAGGCTATTGGCTGGCCAGCAAGCACCAGGCATCCTCTTGTCTCCGCCTCCACAGTGCTGGGGTTGTAAGTGGTACCAAACCCAGCACCTTCTCATGGGCTCTGGGGATGGGATTTGTGCCTTCTTGTTTGCTGGGTAAGCATTTCACTCACCAAGCCATCCCTGATGTCCCTTTTGGCTTGGATTGACTGATTTGTTTATCTTTGGATTTTTTGTTTGTTTGGTTTTTGGTTTTTGGTTTCTTTGAGATAGGGTTTCTCTGTGTTGCCCTGACTATTCTGGCTCTTAGACCAGGCTGGCTTCAAATTCTGGATCCTCCTGCCTCGGCTGCGTCCCGAGTGCTGGGATTAAAGGCCACCACAGCCAGGCTAGCTTGGCTTTTAAAGATGTGTGTTTATTGTTGTTGTGTATGTATATGTCTCCATAAATGTATGCCACTTGGGTGCATGCCGGTGGAGGCCAGAAGAGGACATCCATTTCCTGCCGTGGGACTCGCAGGCAGTTGTGGGCCTAATGTGGGCCTGAGAACCAAACTTGGTTCTTCTAGAGCAGCAGCAGCATTTTTACTGCTACGCTTCAGTCACTCTCCCCACTGGTTTGTTTTTTGTTTCTTGGGTTTTTTTTTTTTTTTTTTTTTTGCTTTGTTTTTGTTTTGCTGTGTGGTTTTTTGTTTGTTTGTTTGTTTGTTTGTTTGAAGACAAGGTATCATTTAGGCAAGACTGGGTATGAAGTTGCTTGCTTTGTAAATTAGAATGACCTTGAACTCCAGGTCCTCTGGCCTGACTCAAGTGCTTAGATCTTGGGTGTGTGCCACCACACCTAGAAACATTCTTCAGAAAAACTGGGAGCTTGGTTGGAGTATGTAACCTTAAGATAACAAACGAGACAGTTCCATGTATACGCTTGCAAATCAGGAGGAAGGTTGAGGTGGGATCCACTAATATGCAGAGGTAACGTACAAGACTGGAATGAGACCCCATAGGCACTGAGGACAGAGAAGAGAAGGGAGGACTGAACTCTGAAGGGAGGACTGAACTCTGGACCCCTCCAGTCAGAACTGTAGAAAACACGCACATGGGTAGTCCATTAGTTAAGAGAGCCAAGAAAAAAGAATGGCGTACTGGAAGCCAACAGCCATAAGTGCTTCAGCAGAGAAGTAAGACTGGGTTGGTGGCATAGTTCCAGAACTTGGGAAGAAAGAAGTCAATCCCCTCAAGTTCAAATCCAGACTGCACTATTTAGAGAACCTCAGACCAGCAGAGCAGCCTTAGCCACTGTCTGAAAATACAAAGATGGGCCAAGGACTAGAAGAGGAAAGGGGGGCGGAGACAGAGGAGAGGAGAGAGGGTGAGAATAGATCAGGGGTGAGGTGAGTTGATCTTGGAGGTCACTGGGAGTAATGTCTAGGTGGTGGATTCCAGAGAGAACAGGAGAAAGGTAGGTGCTGTGGCAGAGACCTTACTGTTTAAGAGTTGTCTGTGGACTTTCCAAATCTCCCAAGCTCTTAGCTATGACACCAACTCTAGGCAGCTTTGACTCTGAAGTATACACTCTGTGCTTATAAACCATCTTCTAGCTATGTTTTCCCATGTTGCCGGATGTGAGAGGCAGTGTTCTGAGATGGCCGAGCTGTAAGATGCTAACAGAATGGACCATTGCTTGGAACGAGCCACTCAGAATGATTACCCGATGGGGACTGAAGAGATCATTCATTCAGCCACTGAGTGTTTTCTCAAAGCCATGAGGGTGGGAATCGAGATCCAGCACACACACACACACACACACACACACACACACACACACACACACACACACACACGGCTTAGTTTGGGTTTTTATTGATGTGGACAGACACCATGACCAAGGCAACTCTTAAAAGGGACAACATTTTATTGGGGCTGGCTTACAGGTTCTGAGGATCAGTCATTACCATCATGGTGGGAACATGGCAGTGTCCAGGCAGGCACGGCCCTGGAGGGACCGAGTTCTACCCCTTGTTCCGAAGGCAGTCAGAAGACAACTACATTCCAGGCAGCTAGGAGGAGGGTCTCAAAGCCCACCCCCATAGTGACACACTTCTTTTTTTTTTTTTTTTAAAGATTTATTTATTTATTATATATAAGTACACTGTAGCTGTCTTCAGATACACCAGAAGAGGGCACCGGATCTCTTTACAGATGGTTGTGAGCCACCATGTGGTTGCTGGGAATTGAACTCAGGACCTCTGGAAGAGCAGTCGGGTGCTCTTAACCGCTGAGCCATCTCTCCAACCCCACACTTCTTTTAACAAGGCCACACCTCCTAATCGTGCCACTCCCTGGGCCAAGCAAGCATACACAAACCTCACAGCATTTGTCACCTTGAGTCTGGAGTGAAGTACAATCCAGAGATGGAGGGCACACCTGTGATCCTGACCTTGAGGCTGGGGGACATTCACTTTTGATCTGGATCTTGAGGCATAGTGGCCATGAAAGCTTAGGCCCAGGCAAGGTGGTATAAACCGTTAGTCCAGCAGTCCTCCAACAAGGCCGTACCTCCCAATAGTGCCACTCCCTGGGCCAAGCATATTTAAACAGCACAACATAACAGGCCAGGCACCTCACAAATATCCTGCAACTCCACCTCCCAGAAGGCAGAGAGGAGGGGTGCTTAAATTTGCTGACTTCCAGATTAACTGAGAAAATGTGAGACACCTGATGATATCTGCCGCCCACAGCTGCACACAGGTACATACAGCTACAGAGACAGGCATATACATACACACATAGACAAACCAATCTCTCCGGCCCCAAATCAATCTTCTGAAAAAGAAAAACAGCAGAGACTGGGGAGATGCTTCAGCAGTTAAAGAGCACTGGCTGCTCTTCCAGAGGTCCTGAGTTCAAATCCCAAACCACATGGTGGCTCACAACCATCTGTAATGGAATCTGATGTCTTCTTCTGGTGTGTCTGAAGACAGCTACGGTGTACTTATATGTAATAAATAAATCTTAAAAAAAAAAAAAAGAAAAAAACGGCAACATTTAAGAAAGAGAAGACATGCTTCCAGGCCCATGGTAGATTTTGCCTGCTCAAAAATGTAAAGCCCCGGGCTGGGGATTTAGCTCAGTGGTAGAGCGCTTACCTAGGAAGCACAAGGCCCTGGGTTCGGTCCCCAGCTCCAAAAAAAAAAAAAAAAAAATGTAAAGCCCCAGGGCTAGGGAGATGGCTCAGTGGTTAAGAGCACTGACTGTTCTCCCAGAGGTCCTGAGTTCAATTCCCAGCCAACCACATGGTGGCTCACAACCATCTGTAATGGGGTCTGACACCCTCTTCTGGTGTGTCTGAAGGGAGCAACACTGTACTCACAAATGTTGTAAGACCCCATAGTGGCCCTACCTCAGGAGCGCCACCCAGAGAGCACAGATTGACAAAGTGACCGCTGCAATAGCATGAGGGTGTAAGGTTTTTATTCCACTTACGTGGGGTTGCTCATCCACGCAGGGAGAGGCAACCCCGAACCCAAAAAGCACACAACTTTTATTCATTACTGGGGGCAGACTTCAGCACAGGGTTAGCTGGCCCATTCTCATTGGTGGTACAAAGGACAAAGGATCTGGTCAGGTATTGGCTGGCCTGCTCAAGGGGCTGTTCTTGGCTCAGTTGGTCACTTTCCTCCTCCAGCCCTACACCTGGCCTTAGAGAATCACTGGGAAAGGGCTAAGTTGGCACGTCCCTTAGAAGAGGGGTGAACTGGGTGGTTGAGCAGGGTCAGGATGATACCCTGTGGTTGTTCTTGGAATTTTTGAGACAGGGTCTCATGTGGTTCAGGCTGGCCTTGAACTCCCAATCCCCTTGTTGTACCTTCTGAACTCAGAAATTACAGGCACGTTCTACTGTGAGCCACCCACCCTTCCCTCTTTCCTTCCTTCCTTTATAGTTTAGCTGGTATAGCCCAGACTGTCCTCAAACTCTAGATCCCCTGCCTGTGCCTGTGCCTGTGCCTCCCCAGCGCCGCCTGCATCCCTCTGCCCCACAGTAGCTATTCACGAGTGATGAGTCACCTTTGGCAGAGGAAGCCCGGGCTGTAGTCTAAACTACTCACTGGGACTCATCATCTCCCTCTGCAGCGCTGGAATGTCCCAAAAGAACTGTCGGTCAACTCAAGGTTTGCCCGTTGTCGTCTCTGACAGGGTCTCTGTGTAGCTCTGGCTGTCACAGAGCTCCTCCTGTCTCTGCCTCCCAAGTGCTGGGATAAAGGGATGCAGCACCACAGCCAGCTCCAGTTTGTCGGGATTTGTTGTTGTCGTTGTTATAGTTGGTTTTAGATTTATTTATTCTATGTATGTGAGTACACTGTCGCTGTCTTCAGACACACCAGAAGAGGGCATCGGATCCCATTACAGATGGTTGTGAGCCACCATGTGGTTGCTGGGAATTGAACTCAGGACCTCTGCAAGAGCAGTCAGTGCTCTTAACCGCTGAGCCATCTCTCCAGCCCCTCCACTTAGTGCTTTTTAAAATATATTGTCTCTTTTCTGTAACTCTGGCTGGCCTTGAATTTGGCTCTGTAAATCAGGCTGGCCTCAAACTTATAGAAACCCAACCACCTTAGCTTTCCCCAGGCTGGGGTCAGGGGTGGGCATCCACGATCATGCCCAACTCTGGTAAAAGCATAGGAGGGAACCATGGTAGAAGAAGTGTTTCAATTCCTGGGTCAGGTTTTTCCCTCCTGTAGTAACATCAGTCAAACCCCAGGCTTCACTTCTCGGCTCTGTAGACTAACCTGATCAGAGCCGTGCCCTGAATCCAGTTTTTAACTCGCACAAACTTCAGAGCATACTAATCCGTGCTTGAGCTCTTTTGAGACAGGGTTACAAGGTGTATTTCAGGCTGGCCTTGTCACTATGTAACCCAGGCTGCCCCAAAACTGTCAACAATCCTTCCAGCTCAGTCTCTCAGATATTGTACAAATACTGGCTACCCTGGCAGTGCTACTTCCTCCTGGCCCTCTTCCTTTATGTATCTTATTTTATTCAACATAGAAAAGTTGTACTTTGTCTTTTTGTGAATACAGGGCTCATGAGATGGTTCAGTGGGAGAAGGCACTTGCTGCCAAAGTTGAGTTTGATCCTTGAACCCCACATGTGAAAAGCCAGGTGCAATGGTCCGTATCTGTAATCTCTGTACGTCTACGGTGAGACAGAGGCAGAGACAGGAGAATCAGCAGGAAGTTGTGAGTCAGCTAGCCTGAGCACACTGCACAGTGACAGAAACAAGTCTGCCTCAGAGTGGTAGGAGAGAACTGACTCCTGAGAGAGTGTTCTCTGACTCTGCACGTGCATTGTGGTACATGTGCGCCTTCCCATCCACAGTCTCACGGACAGACACACACACACACACACACAGACACAGACACAGAGACACACACAGACACAGAGACACATACACAGACACACACAGATACACACACACATGGACACACAGACACACAAACACACAGACACAGACTCACACACAGACACACACGTAGACAAAGACACACAGATACACACACAAAGACACACATACACATAGTCATACACACAGAGACATACACATACACATGGACACATACACACAGAGACACACACAGACACAGAGACACACACAGACACAGAGACACATACACAGACACACACACACATACACAGACACACACAGACACACACAGACACACACAGAGAGACACACACTAAATAAATAATTATTTATATTTGTTTGTTTATTGTGAGACAGGGTTTCTCTGTGTAGCAGAGTCCTGCCTGGCTGTCCTGAACCCAGAGATCTGCCTGCCTCTCCTTCCTGAGTACTGGGATTAAAGGTATGTATCACCATGCCTGGCACACACCTTTAATAATTTTTAATTTTTAATTATCTTAAAGATTATTATGGGGCTGGAGAGATGGCTCGGTGGTTAAGAGCATTGACTACTCTTCCAGAGGTCCTGAGTTCAAACCCAGCAACCACATGGTGGCTCACAACCATCTGTAATGGGATCTGATGCCCTCCTCTGCTGTGTCTGAGGACAGCTACAGTGTACTTATATATAATAAATAAATCTTTAAAAAAATATTATCATGTTATTTTGTGTGTGAGGATGTTTTGCTCCTACATTCATGTATGTCCATCTTCTATGAGCCTGTTATCTGAATGGAGCTAGGGTTATAGGCATTTGTGACCCACCCTGTGGGTGTTGGGAATGGAACTCGGGTCCTCTGGAAAAACACGTGCTCTTAACTGCTGAGCCATCTTTTTAGCCTCTAAATAAATCATTTTAAATTTAGATAAAATGTATGTTTTCAAGCTGGGTGTGGTGGAGCAGGCCTGTGAGCGCAGTCCTGGAGGCAAAGGCAGGTGTGTTTGAGGCCAGCCTGATCTACACATCAGGCTCCAGGACAGCCAGAGCTACATAGAGAACCTGTCTCAAGAAAAACAAAAAAAATTAAAAGCATGTTTTGAAACAAACTAATAATAGCAGCTAACACTGTCAGGAGAGCTGGGACGATTGAGTGGGAGACAGAGAATGAACAGCATTTCTTTAGGCTTCCGGTGTTTCCAAGTTTTCAGCGATGAATGTGTCTTTTTATGATCAGAAGAGGCACATGATAGCTGGGTATAGCTCAGTGGTAGAGTGTCCACCTACTGTGTACAAGGCCCTTGGTTCAATTTCTGGGAGAGGGAGAGGGAGAGGAAGAGGGAGAAGGAAGGAGAGATTGTAGCTTTTAAAACAAGGTTTTTTTATGTAGCCACAGCTAGATGGTACTCTGGGGAATTCCTCTGACTCAAGTCTCTGGAGTCCTAGGATTACAGATACCAGCCACCACAGCTAGAAAATGTGAATTTTCTACAATTTTTTTTTAAATGAGTAAGAGAGTACTCAGAAGCCATCCCCAGGTTATTTTTAGTGGGGTCCTGGTAAGAAACTATTAACCGCACTGATGTCTCCTTTGCCCTCCATGATGCCCTTCTTTTACCTCACAGGACAGTCCAGAAGATGGCTGCTGACATGCAGAGGAAGAGAAGCGGCGAATGCCCTGAGGGCACACTGGCTCCTTCCAATGGCCAAAGTGTGGAAAGAGCTGAGAGCCCCACACCAGGACTGACCCAGGGAATGGAGCCAGGTATGGGCAGAGGCCAGGGTGAAACAGCCTAGCCTCCAGGGGGAGGCAGAGTTCACAGTTGAGCTCTCCTTCCTTCCTACACATACATTTGCCCCGTTACTAGTCAGGCATTTGTCATCTGCTGGGGACTCTACAGAAAGCAGGGCTTTGTTTACTGCTTCCTTTCCTCGTCATTTCCTGTCAACACAGGCTCTCTCTTCTTATTGTTCTTACTTTTTTTTTTTTTTTTCGGGGTGGGGGGAGTTGGGGGGGATGGGGTAGGGGGTGGGAAGCCCCAGGCTGACAGTCGTCAGTGGCTATGGTAGCCCTCCTCTATGGATGGAGAAGGTAAATAAGTCTGCTCTCTTGGGGGATACCATTGGAGTGACTAATAAGTGGTCAGTGTTCCAAAGGAAATCGAAGAGAAGAATGATACTGTCTGTGGTTGAGGTCAGGAGTATAAGTAACTTCATCTTCCCTGAGAGCTGACGTGTGACAAGCACTCACGCTCACCGGAGGCTGGTGATGCCTTTGGGTAAACAGCAGGTGCAGGGCTCCTAAGTGTAAGTGTTGAGGGGTCCAAAGTGCAGGCCAATAAAGGCCGGTGTGTTTGGAATGAGCAAGGGGTAAGCTGTTCAGTGTTAGTAAGAGGTTGGCAGATACCAATTTCCAATGCTGCCATGAGACCTAGGGCTTCTAAGTTGTAGATAAGCATGGTCTGAGGAGGAGGAGGAGGAGGAGGAAGAGGAGGAGGAGGAGGAGGAGGAGGAGGAGGAGGAGGAGGAGGAGGAGGAGGAAGAGGAGGAAGAGGAGGAGGAGGAGGAGAAGCGGCAGGAGCAGCAGCAGCAGGAGCCTGGCCCCATCTCCTTGGTGAGTGGTGAGTGTCTGGCAACTGCCACCTCTCTAAGCACCAACCAGTTCTCTTGTTCTGCAGGTGCTGGGCAGGAGGGTGCAATGTTCGTCCATACACGTTCCTATGAAGACCTGACAGAGTTAGAAGATAGGGAAGCTTCTGGGGAGAGCCCCAAAGAGTATGTTGGGAGTCCCCCACCACTGCCTACAGACATGCGCCAGATTAGCCAGGACTTCAGCGAACTAAGCACCCAGCTGACAGGTGTGGCCCGAGACCTGCAGGAGGAGATGCTGCCTGGAAGCTCTGAAGACTGGCTGGAACCCCAGGGGGCGGCTGGACGACCAGCCACAGAGCCCTCCCAAGAGAGCTCAACTGAAGGGGAAGAGGAGGACGCCACAGAGGCATGGCGTCTCCACCAGAAGCACGTATTTGTACTGAGTGAGGCAGGGAAGCCTGTGTATTCTCGCTATGGGTCTGAGGAAGCGCTTTCCAGCACTATGGGTGTCATGGTTGCCTTGGTGTCCTTCCTGGAGGCAGACAAGAATGCCATCCGCTCCATCCATGCAGGTGAGCCGCCTGAAGAGGGTTGTGGGGAAGGCTCCGGTGGCAGGGTTATTCATACCAAGTTTGGACAGACAGACAGACAGACAGACAGACAGACACACACACACACACACACACACACACACACACACACACACCTAGAAACCTGGGTTCTTTACCTGAGAGACAAGTGCTTCCAGGTTTTGCCTTATGCTCTCACTGCACTTAGGTTAACAATAGAGGCCTCCTGAGGTGGTGGGGCTGCAGTAAGAAAAGAGTTTTGCCAACAGAAAGGATGAAAGCCTCAAGGGGCAGTGACAAAAGAATGAATAAGTTTAACAACAAACAGTCATCCCAGATCCTCAGCCCTTGCTAATTGAGTTAGCACTTACCATAAAAATGTGCTTTCTTGAGCTGGGGTCTGGTGACGTTCATCTACCTGTAAATCCCTGCGCTCGGGAGGTGGGGGCCGGAGAATCAGCCTCAGCTCCATTAGCCAGTCCCAGGCCAACCTGGGCTACTCTCGCTCTCAAAAAGCAAACAGATAAAAAAAAAAAAAAAAATGGTAGTTGGGGTTGGGGTTTAGCTCAGTGGTAGAGCGCTTGCCTGAGGCAGGCGCAAGGCCCTGGGTTAGGTCCCCAGCTTCGAAAAAAAAAAAGAAAAAAAAAAAAAAAAATGGTAGTTGGTGAAACAAATGACAGGGAAGTGAGGTGACTGGCTAACTTCACCGATAAGCCCATTCAGAGCTCCCAGCAAGAAAACCTTGGAAAGTGAAGCTGTGTACTCACTGGGAAAGCCTATCCGGGAGGGCTTCTGGGAGGAGGGCTGAAGCTGACCTCCTCCCCACACCCTCAGATGGCTACAAGGTAGTATTCGTGCGCCGGAGCCCTCTGGTGCTGGTGGCGGTGGCCCGCACGCGGCAGTCGGCCCAGGAGCTGGCACAGGAGCTACTGTACATCTACTACCAGATTCTGAGCCTCCTTACCGGCGCGCAGCTGAGCCACATCTTCCAGCAGAAGCAGAACTACGACCTGCGGCGCCTGCTCTCGGGCTCGGAGCGGATCACCGATAACCTGCTGCAGCTAATGGCTCGAGACCCCAGTTTCCTGATGGGTGCGGCGCGGTGCCTGCCTTTGGCAGCGGCCGTGCGGGACACGGTGAGTGCCAGCCTGCAGCAGGCGCGTGTTCGCAGCCTGGTCTTTTCCATCCTGCTGGCCCGCAACCAGCTGGTGGCGCTCGTGCGCCGCAAGGACCAATTCCTGCATCCCATCGACCTGCACCTGCTTTTCAACCTCATTAGCTCCTCCTCATCCTTCCGTGAGGGCGAGGCTTGGACTCCCGTGTGCCTGCCAAAGTTCAATGCGGCCGGCTTCTTCCACGCACACATCTCTTACCTAGAACCCGACACCGACCTCTGCCTGCTGCTGGTCTCCACTGACCGTGAGGACTTCTTCGCAGTCTCTGACTGTCGTCGCCGCTTCCTGGAACGCCTTCGAAAGCGGGGAGCCCATTTGGCCCTGCGGGAGGCGCTGCGCACACCTTACTACAGCGTGGCCCAAGTAGGCATCCCTGACCTTCGCCACTTCCTCTATAAATCAAAGAGCTCAGGACTCTTCACCAGGTGAGAGGAGGCACTGCTTCAGGGAGACGAGGATGCAGAGATGGGGGAGGCTGGTTGGTCCTGAGACCTGAGACGCAGCCCTGAATCGGACCACTCCTTTGAGAGTGTACCAATATACGGGGGCTGATTTACTCTGGCATCACTCGCTGGGCACACACCTCTCTACTTCAGTACTCATAAGGCCTGGAACAACTTGGGAAAGAGGCTGGAACACAGGGTTTCCCACGTCCTTTGCCCTGTAGCAGCTCTGCTTTTTGAGGTAATTTTGATCCAGGCCAGGATGCACCACCCCCACCCCCACCCCCCAACCACCGCGCGGACCCCACCCCTGCCCCTTCCAATAAAGGAGCTGGGCTTCCTGTTCCCTCCATTTTTGGCCCACGTTTCCCAGCTTGCCTTGCTTCACTCTAGACCTGCTACTCTGTTAGATACCTAAACTCAGAAACAGCCTCTCCAAGGACGGGCCACCGTGAACCTGGCAAGGGGGCAGGGCTCCTTTCTGACTGGGTAGTCTTCTGTAGCCAGAGGACAGTACCTTCCCGCAGGGGCGCACCTGGAGAACAGGCAGTAAAATCTCCCTGTCCAGAAACGTATTTCTAGATCTCCAGAGAAGACAGTGAAAGGCCTTCCTTTGTGAACCCACTTCTCCATTTGCAGTCCGGAGATTGAGGCCCCATACACCAGTGAAGAGGAGCAGGAGCGGCTGTTGGGCCTCTACCAGTACCTGCACAGCCGTGCCCACAATGCCTCCCGCCCACTCAAGACCATCTACTACACAGGCCCCAATGAGAACCTCCTAGCCTGGGTAAGGTGGCCCCAGACAAACTGGTCTTCTTACAGATCCTGGGTAGATGCCACAGGCATACCTGTTCCAGATGATGACCCTCTGCCCCTCCTCCAGGTGACAGGTGCCTTTGAGCTCTACTTGTGCTACAGCCCACTGGGAACCAAGGCATCAGCCGTCAGTGCCATCCATAAGCTGATGCGCTGGATCCGTAAAGAGGAAGACCGGCTCTTCATCCTCACGCCCCTCACCTACTGACGGAAGTGGGAAGGCACACTGGGCATGGGAAGCCATGGGAGCCTCCAGGTGAGGCCGGCTTCCTCTGCCCAGCCAGCAGGCAGGGACTGTGGGCTGGTGCGTGCATTAAAGTGCGTTGGAAAGACACGTGTTGCCCTTTGTCATTGGTTCTTTGTTCTGTTTTGTTGGATTTTGAGACAGGCTCTCTCTATGTAGCATTGGCTGTTGGAACTCACTATGCCCAGGCTGTCCTTGAATTCACAGAGACCCTGCCTGTGCCCCTTGCATGCTGGGAGTAAAGGTGTATGCCAGCACGTCCAGCCTTGTCACCGGCTCTTCCCGTCCACTCTTACATACGATCCTCTTCCTGGCCATTCACATTCCTTATACAGGGAGTGCTCATTCGAGTCCTTCCACTTCAGCCCCTTTGCCAGCATCAAGGCATTCACATGTGGAGTCAGATTCTAGTCTGGGGCCATTTTTTTTTTTTTTTTTGGTTCTTTTTTTTGGAGCTGGGGACTGAACCCAGGGCCTTGTGCTTCCTAGGCAAGCGCTCTACCACTGAGCTAAATCCCCAACCCTGTCTGGGGCCATTTTGATTCCACCAGAATCCTGCCATACATATTGCCTCCTTCTTTATCCATACCCAGTTCTCCCAGTGCTAGCCACTCCTTTTACTCCTTGGGTGGGGCCCAGAAGCATGCTTTGGAGGACAGCAACCAGCACTCCGGCTGTGGCTCTGGTTTATGGGCTGCCGTAGGGAAGGCCAGGCTGAACTGAGTAAGACAAGTGGGGATGACCTGGGCCGACTTCTGGGTAGGAGCCCTTGGCAAGGCAAGTCAGTGTTGAGTGTGACTGAATTCCCAGTCTAGTCTTCCTATAGTCTCAGGCCTCTGGGGACAATGTTTAGGCCTTCCCGTGAAGGGCTGTCTGTCTTGGTTCCTATATCTCAGCCATCCAGTTCATCAGCACAGCCTCCCAAGAAAGAGCCAAACGAAGCCCACTCGATCTCTGGAGCCTCCTAGGAGTAAATGTTCCTTAACAAGGTCACCTGATGTGCTAGGTCCTTCCTCAGCCTGTCCTACATGAAGTCCTGTGGACACTCCCAGGAGCCTCAGCAGTAAAGAACTGGTCCCATTCACTCCACCATAAGACCATTGGGCAACCCAGGGCATAGTATGGGAGGCCTCTAACTTGCTCCTGGTTGGGGGGTGGGGGATTGGTCCTGCTACAACCTAACCAGCATTGATTAGAGAAGCAAAAGGCCTAATCAGAAGAGTACCCAGTGGATGTGGTCTTCTGGCTGTCAGAACCACCTCCGTGCAGTCTCAGAGAGTAGGGCCCCACGAGAGAACATGTATGAATTAGCACGGGCCACGTTAAGGATGCACTGTGACAGCTGTGCTTACTTGGCAGCGGAATGGCTGTTTCTGGTTTCAGCCTAGACTGTGTGAGAGTTAACAGGCAGCAGGCCTCCCTCCCGGGCTCCTAAGATCCTCAGAAGCATACACTGAACTCCTGCCCCGGGTCTCTTTCCTAGTGATTGGGTGCTACGCCTCCACTTGCTCTTGACCAGGGATTTCAGATCAACCTTTTGGGACCGATGGGATGCAAAGACAGACATCGCTGGATGTTCACATCAGCAGTCAGCCCCTAAGTGCTTCTGGTAGCCACTCTAGCACCTGTAGGTGTTCAGCTTCTGCAGTTTAGCATCGATTCTGGTCAGGAATAAGGAAAGAGGGTCAGAGATAAGCTTGTGTACCTAGGACAGCAGGCATCTAGGAGTGCGGGGTTTACCTATTTGGAGCTCAGGGATGAAATGACAGGCAAATAAGGAGGTGTTCCTAACAGAGAAACCAACATCTGGAAGGAGAAACTGATATAACTATTCTACGGTGAAACTGGCAGAGTCCACAAGTCCAGGGATTGTTTTCAACCTCCAGATAAAATTACAGCAGGCAAGTCACTTAGAGCTGCAATCTGATGAGGTCATATTGTAGTTAGAGGGAAACCCCCGATTTCACTAGTGTGATTTCTGGGTTGGAGAAAGAAACTAGTCCTAACCTGAGGTGTTCAGAGAGGCCTGAGCCCATAGAAGGCGAAGTGGCTAGCATTCCTTAGGGGTGAGAAGACGCCAGAGTAGTTAAGTCCTAAGCCAGCGATAGGCCAAACCCAGTGAGCTTACCTTAGGAGAGCGCAGGGCCTCGTGTCCACCTTGAAGGCCTTTATCTAACCAACAGATAAAAAATAATAAAGGGATTCTCCTGGGGGCTCCACAGTTGAGAAACCTATCTACCCGCAGTGGAGCTTAGTCCTGGGGTGCAGACACCATCATGGCCACACGATGGCAGAAGAGAACCACTAATGGCCACTCCTACGGCCAAGTGGATTGGGCAAAGCCATCCAAATGTGTTGTCTACCCCCAGTGCCCAGAAATGTCTCACAAACTCTGGAGGAAAGACAACATTCACAAGAGCCCCTGTCTGGACGCTGTGTGGAGCGTATTTCAGTTTTCTCTGCATGACTATCT
This sequence comes from Rattus rattus, assembly GCF_011064425.1. Lineage (NCBI taxonomy): Eukaryota > Metazoa > Chordata > Mammalia > Rodentia > Muridae > Rattus > Rattus rattus. The sequence continues at coordinate 99,237,449 of NC_046161.1, forward strand.
TTAGACATGTTGACTATGGAATGCTGGAAGGGTGCCATGGCTGGCTTTGGGTTATTTAGTTATTTCTGGGCTGGGCCGTCCTACCCTGGGGATGGAGGAAGAGCACAAACTGTATTGGGAGCATGCATTAAGCCCAAGCTCTTGGTGGCCCTTGAGATGCTTCTTCCGAAGCCTGGATATAAAAGGCTTTTTTTATACAATACAGAGAGGATTAGCATGGCCCTGTGCAAGGATGTCGCGCAGATCTGTGAAGTGTTCCATATTTTTTTTTTGATGGTTTTAAATGATGCTTTAAGAAAAAAAAGCTGGGAGGCTGGAGAGAGAGCTCAGCGGTTAAGAGCACTGACTGCTCTTCCAGAGGTCCTGAGTTCAAGTCCCAGCAACCACGTGGTGGTTCACAACCATCTGTAATGGGATCTGATGCCCTCTTCTGGTGTGTCTGAGGGTAGTAACAGTGTACTGATATATAATAAATAAATCTTAAAAAAAAAAAAAAAAAAAAAAGCTGGCCACGATGGTACACGCCTTTAGTCCTACTTGGAAGGCTGAAGCAGGTGGATCTCTGAGTTCGAGGCCAATCTGGTCTACAAAGTGAGCTCCAAGACAGCCAGGGCTGCACAGAGAAACCCTGTCTCTAAATAACAAAACAAAACAAACAAAAAATAGTCATCCTAGGATAATACCATCTCAGCTATGACAGGACGAAGGGGAGACGAGGCATTCACTAAGGCCATGTTAGAAAGGGGAAGGAGGCAGTGAAGTTTGTCCTGGGTGGGGAGGAGAAAAGGTAGAATTCCCCAGGCCAGACTGAGTCCTGTTAAGCTCCTCCTCCCTCCCCAGCTCTCCTGTCCTCTGCTACCGTGGGACTCACAACTGCCTATGGCCACCCTGTGAAGAGTCCGCTAGAGCCCAGGTTCACTAACTAAGGAAGCTGCCTGGCTAAGAATACCTCTTCCTCCTCAGGTATTAAGAAGGACCTCTTGCCACCAGACAGCGGCTGAGGCCCAGGTAAGGGAGACTCTCTCACTTACCCATCCTGGAAAGAGGGCTCTGAATTCCAACCGACTAGAACTACATCTCGTTTCAGAGACATCGTGCCCACAAAGCAGGGCTCGGAGCAGACCAGAGGTGCCCTGGAAATCATACCTCTCCCATATGGGGACACTGGAGGAGAGGCATTTACCACCGTCACCCTCCCCTCCTGTCTTATATACGATTTTCACATCCTGGGGCCACAGTGACAGGATCAGAGCCAGAGGGCTAGGTCTTCACAGAAGTTGCCTCTAACTATTATGCCCCCCCTCCCCGGGAAAGGGGGCGGGGTGTGTGTCAGACTCCATTAACCCTATGGCTCTTGGCAGACAGAACACAACATACCTTCCCCTGACACGTCTCAAAAATGGGCACATGGAAAGATGATTTCCTTTTTGGAGCCCCCCACATCACTCTGTCTTGTGTATTCCTGGTCTCCATTCCCCACATGATGGACTGGTGCCTGACGGTGTTCAAGGAGCCAGATTGTCCTGCAGCGTTCTAACCTCAACCAGGTGGATTATGGGGGAATAGGATGGTGTAGGAATACCCCTTCCCTAGTCACTACAACAGCCTTCTCACAGCTGGAAAGAGTCAGACGGAGCTGGAAAGAAAGCAGGGCCTCCAACAGGGCTCCGCCCGTAGCCCCACCCCCAATCCTGCCGCACCCACGGGGCCCACCTCCCTTCGACTTTGATCCAAGTAGCTGCGGCAGCGGCAGCTAGAAGCAGCCGCTGGGGCCCCAGGTGAGGTGATCGTGCCATTGTCGTGCCCGTGAGTCCACAGCCAGGTGCTCAGACCACAGGGCAGGGAGAAAAGTTGGGTTTGCCAGGGACCAGGGCAGTGGGTCAGCTGCCAAGGAGCTTTCAGTGCCGCTGCTTAACGCTGGTCTCAGCTCGGACCCAGAGTCTGGTTCAGTCAAGTCCTGGACCTTCTGGGATTCCCAAGAGGCCCCAGCTCAATGGGGCTGCTTCTGCCGCTGCTACAGGCCTCTCTACTGCTGATGCTTCTTTTGCGGTTGCCGGCGGCGTCTACCAATCTGGACTGGCAGTGCCCACGAATACCCTTCGCAGCCTCCCGAGACTTCAGTGTTAAGTACGTGGTCCCCAGTTTCTCCGCGGGAGGCCGGGTACAGGCCATGGCAGTCTACGAGGACAGTAAAAATAGTGCGGTGTTTGTGGCCATACGCAATCGCCTGCACGTGCTTGGGCCTGACCTGCAGTATATAGAGAGCCTGACCACTGGCCCTATTGGGGACCCTGGCTGCCAGACTTGTGCGAGCTGTGGTCCAGGCCCTCATGGACCACCAAACGACACAGACACATTGGTGCTAGTGATGGAGCCGGGTTTGCCAGCCTTGGTCAGCTGCGGCTCAACCCTACAGGGCCGCTGCTTCCTGCATGAGCTGGAGCCTCAGGGGGAAGCGGTGCACTTAGCAGCTCCAGCCTGCCTCTTCTCAGCAAGCAATAACAAGCCTGAGGCCTGCACTGACTGTGTGGCTAGCCCCCTGGGCACTCGTGTGACCGTGGTGGAGCAGGGCCATGCTTCCTACTTCTATGTGGCATCTTCACTAGACCCAGAGTTGGCCGCTAGCTTTAGCCCACGCTCAGTGTCTATCCGTCGTTTAAAGTCTGATTCGTCTGGATTCCAACCAGGTTTTCCGTCGCTGTCTGTGCTGCCCAAATATTTGGCCTCCTACCTCATCAAATACGTTCATAGCTTCCACTCAGGAGACTTTGTCTACTTTCTGACTGTACAACCCATGGATGTCAGAAGCCCTCCCAGTGCCTTGCAAACGCGTCTGGTCCGGCTCAATGCTATAGAGCCAGAGATTGGTGACTACCGGGAGCTGGTCTTGGACTGTCACTTTGCACCTAAACGCCGCCGACGCAGTGGAGCCCCAGAGAGTCTACAGGCCTACCCAGTGCTTCAGGCAGCCCACTCCGCTCCAGTGGACGCCAAACTGGCTTTGGACCTGAGCATTTCAGAGGGCCAGGAAGTGCTTTTTGGGGTTTTTGTGGCTGTCAAGGACAGTAGCTCTGGCCCCAACTCTGTTGTGTGTGCCTTCCCCATTAACCATCTGGACAACCTGATTGAAAAGGGGGTAGAACATTGCTGTCACACTTCTAATTCTTCTCTCTTGCTGAGGAGGAGAGGCCTTGACTTCTTCCAGACGCCTAGTTTTTGTCCTAATCCGGTGAGCAGAAAGAGCGGGCCCCTGACCTGTGAGTACCCTGTGGGGCTGAATACAGGTCATTTCCTTGCTGTCTCTGAAAGGGCCTGGGTGGGAGAAGGCAGTGGGGTAAGGCCCATGAATTAACAGCCATCCCGGAAGCTCACCCAGTGCAGGAGGCTGATCCCTATTGCTTCAGTTTGCTGTCACCCTTCCTGCCACCTGACTCTTTAAGGTGGTTTCCGTGGTTGTGTGAGGAGGAGCTTACATCAGTTACCTCTGCCAGCACAATTTCCAAATCCCAGGTTAAAGCGTAGGCATCCCCTCCAACCTGTCCACCTCCCAGACCCTCAGGGACGCAGAGAAAAATATATACAAAGGCAAAAACACATTGGCAGAGTCTCAGGAACACAACTGTTCACAGCTGCTTGACAACACAGTTTCACTTTCCTGGGAAGGTACTGTTTTGCTCTGCTTTGCAGAGAGGGCTTAGCAGGGTTGCCAGAGAACTCCTCCATGCACACATACCCCCATAGGATTCCAGGGAGCCCTGGAAGTCTGAGGGCTTGTTAGGGAGCCAGTATGATCTGTGGTTCATTAACCCATTCTCCACACAGTCATTACAGGAAAAGTCTGGGACATAGTGGAAAGACCATTTTAGCTTGGCACTAGAAAGTTCTGGGAAGCCTCACCCCAGTCTTATGCAAGCAACGATAAGTAATTGAGGATGAATAAAGGCGTGGGAGGAGACAGTTGGAGTCAGTCCACCCCAGACTTTTGTCACTGTAGCCAAGTCCCTGCCCCAGGTAGGAGGTCTCTTGGCTGGTAGTGTAGCAAGTCAGGAAAGAAGAACAGAAGAAACAAACAGGAAACAGAGTGTCTTTAAAATGCTACTTTGAGGGGCTAAGGGCTTAATGAAAACTACCTCCTTGAAGCCATTCAGATAAGACTATTGAGAGGTTAATGGAAGAAGTTGAATGGAGCATTGGATGAGCGGGACCTTCTGTTGATCTAGCTCACAGTCACATTCTTGGAGTCTCTGGCCACCCTTGGTTCTGCTGTGACAAGTTTTTGTTTCACCACCACCACCACCACACACACACACACACACACACACACACACACACACACACACCACGTCTGCCCCCAACACCCCTATTGGCCATACTAGGAACTGGGGGGCCTCACACCTGCTGGTCAAATGCTCTCCCACTGAGCTACATCTCCACCCCCCTCTCCTCTCTGCCTTTATAATTTTAATTTTGAAACAGTCTCACTGAAGCCGCCCAGGCTGGCCTTGAACTCATTCTCTAAGCCCAATCCATTCTCAAACTTGTAATCCTCCTGCTTCAGCCTCTGGAGGAGTGAGGTTCTTGGGCCTGTGCCACAGCCTGGCCATGGCTGTGATACCCTTGACTCATTCGTTTCCAGCTTCCGTTAGTGGGGCTGTGAAATTTACGGCCAGTGTTGCAGTGAAAAGTCATTTTTCTTTAGAACTTGAAGGACCAAATCCAGGGCCTCACACACGCTAAGCCTCTACCACAGGGTATTATCTTCAGCTTTTGTTGTTGTTGTTGTAGTATGTTTTTGTTTTTTGAGACAGGATTTGCTATATAGCTAAAGCTAGCCTTGAGGTTGCCCTTGAACTCAAGATTTTCCTGCTTCCATCCCTCGAATGCTGGTATTACAGGCAACACCAGGCCTGGTGTAAATCAGTCTCTCTTTTTTTATTACTAAATATTAAACCCATGGCCTTGAATATAGAAGTGTTCAACCGCTGAGCAACATCCCAGCCTTGAGGTGGGGCATCCTTAGCCCCTTACCCTCAGCAGAGTATATTTAGATTGAGAAGTCCTATGAGTAAGAACGTTTGGACTGAACCTAGACAGGAAATTGGAACCTCTCCCAACTTAACTAGTGGCGAGTGGATCACGACTGCATAGTGCCAGGCACCAGGAGGACTAATCTTAGGCCCTGCCTATGGGCCCTAGTTGTGGAGGTATGCCAAGTTTCCAGAGATATGTAAATCAGCGTTTGTCCAGTGAGTAACAAACCACGGTTGTACCAGCCTCTGTGTGTACGCAGAATGGTTGATCTAAAGACTAGTATCTGGCTGCATGGACTCAGATTAAGTGTGGAGCAACTCTGAGGAGCGGGACACTTAAGGCAACTGTTTTCAGGGATAAGGACCTTAATCAATCTTAGGACCCAAATTGAAGACCCCAGGGTATAGAGGCAAGCAAGCAGGAGCATGTGCTTACCTGAGCTACTGCCTCCTTAACACCAGAGCCCCACCTGTGCCTGAGTCACGGTGAAAACAGTTGGCAAGTTTCCGGTGGCTGGGGCCAGGCCCCTTTCCTTCTCAAGTTATGACAAGGTTCCAGTCCCCACCCAAGCAGGATATAGACCCAGATCAGGTCGGGCGTCTAGACTCGATATTACTTCCTCTTGCCCCTCCCTCTCCCAGGTCCTGCTTATTACTGAGGTCCAGGAATGGGTTAAATCTGTGTGACCTGAAGGAGGTTCTTAACACCGAGGGCTCTCCTGGCCCTTCTTGTTTGTCTAACCCAGCCCCAGCATCTTCAATACATAACACTGGCTTCCTACTTGCCCAGGACTATTCACAATTCTGTCCTAAGAATTTACAGCCCCTCTCCCAACACTCCTGGCTAAAAGCCAGGGAGAGATTTGTGTTTTCCAAACTTCTGGGGCTTAACTTGCCATCCAGGTCACAGGGCCTGGTATGTTGTTGTTGTTGTTGTTGTTGTTGTTGTTGTTGTTCTCATGGGCAGTGGAGGTAACTGTAGCACTTACGGAGTCCCAGGGAAAGGAGCCAACCTTGGGAAGCCACTTAACCTCAGAATTCAGACCCCTACATAAGTAGGGGAACTGAAGCCCGGGAGGGACATTTGCTAAGATTCACGCAGAGAAGCAGAGTGGAGCCAGCAGGGGGTGACAGAGTTCCCTAGGTCTTGAAGGGTCTGTGAGGCCTTGGATAAATGAATGGGTGTGTGAATGGGTTGAGTCTATAATGGGTCACCAGAATGGACACAGCAAGGTAAGGCATGAAGTAGGGGATGATCTGGCTTTCTAGACTGGGCCTCCTTTCTCCCCTACCCTTGCTATCTCCAGGAGCCTACAGGCATGGTAGTAATGGACAAGGGGCAGGCTCTGGGCCTCCTCTAGTCCAGCAAGGTGAGGGTTGCAGTTTGGGATAGCTGATATTCTGACAAAAGCCCCCAAGAGTCAGTGACCAGGCCTGACCCCCTGACTCTCTTCCTCACCTTTGCCTTTGCCCAGCCTGGTGCTCCCAGCTCCCGGTGCCACTACTTCCCTTTGATGATCCACGATAGCTTCACACGCGTGGACCTCTTCAATGGACTGTTAGGATCAGTGAAGGTCACTGCACTGCATGTGACGCGCCTTGGCAATGTTACAGTGGCCCACATGGGCACTGAGGATGGGCGTGTCCTACAGGTAGGTCCTTCACCCCTCAGTCACCTGGTCCCGCAGTCCTGTCCCCTGCCCCTGCTATTTTTCTCATAGCTGACCTGTCTGTCACAGGTGGAGATAGCCAGGTCACTCAGCTACTTGCTGTATGTGTCCAACTTCTCCCTGGGGAGCAGCGGACAGCCTGTTCACCAGGATGTCAGCCGCCTCGGGAATGACCTACTCTTTGCCTCTGGGGACCAGGTGAGGTGTGCAGGGTCAGAACTTAGGGTTCGGGGTAATGGGAGCCCAGAGAGGCATGGCTAGGAGGACCGACAGGACCCAGTTCCCACCTTTAGCCATCCTGACCCACCCATTGGTCACCCTAAGGTCTTCAAGGTGCCCATCCAGGGCCCTGGCTGTGGTCATTTTCTCACCTGTTGGCGTTGTCTGAGGGCACAGCGTTTTATGGGATGTGGATGGTGTGGGGACCGGTGTGGCCGGCAGAAGGAGTGTCCAGGTTCCTGGCAACAGGACTACTGCCCACCTGAGATCACTGAGGTACAGCACCCCCCAGCAAGGCACAGTAACCGTGGGACAAGCAGGGCAAGGGGAGGATGGGGGAGGGACAAGAAGGGCTCTGGGGTAGGGTGGGGGTGGGGTGAGTGTCAAAAAGTCCTGACCACTATCAATCTTCCTCAGGTCTGAAATGCCCATAAGGAAGGCATCCTTGTCAGAGGGGATGACACATGGGAAGCTCGGGAGGTGGAGAAAGTCTGATGAGGAGTAGCGAGTGACCCAGGACTGTTAGAGTGCGAGATACACAAGGGATATGTCAGGGGACTCTTGGGGAAGCAGGTGGGGCTGAGAGTCCAAGCTCACACAAAAACCTGGGCTATTCTCTCCACTTCAGTTCCATCCTCACAGCGGACCTCTAAGGGGCACTACGAGGCTCACCCTATGTGGTTCCAACTTCTACCTGCGACCCGATGGTGTGGTACCTAAGGGAACACACCAGATCACTGTGGGCCAAAGTCCCTGCCGACTGCTGCCTAAGGACTCTTCAACCCGTAGGTATGACATGGTCCCTACCTTCTTATTCCTGATGAGAGTGACCAAGCAGCCCCTCATTTGTGAGACCCTGTTCTGTGAAGGGTATGGGACAAGCTATAATGGCTCTGGCCTCTTGCCTGAGCTGTCTCTGTCCCCTTTTGAGCCTGTGTGTGCTCTACTTGTCTGTTTGGCTGTGGACGAGACAAGGTTTGCCCCTGTCCCACTCAATCCTGTCTGCCTTCAGAAGAGGGGATGGGTGTAGATGCTACTCTGAGGTTCAGAGAAGCCTCCTGGCGAATGGCAGGCATATAGCCAGCCCTACATGATTCCCAACATGGTGCCCTTCCTGGTGTCCCAGGTCAGGGTCGCAAAAGGAATTCATAGAGGAACTTGAATGTGAGCTGGAACCCCTGGAGACCCAGGCCGTGGGAACCACAAATATCAGTCTTCTTATCACTAACATGCCAGCAGGCAAGCACTTCCGAGTGGAAGGCATCTCTGTGCGGGAAGACTTCTCTTTCATGGTGAGGCCACATTGCCCAGTCTTTGCCCTTGGTCAGTGGGTGATACAAGAAGGGTGGGCTTCGAATGAATGGTTCGTTTTAGCTGAGCCATTTCCATATTCTCTCAGGAGCCAATGCTGACATCAATAAAACCCGACTTTGGCCCACGGGCTGGGGGTACCTATCTCACCCTTGAAGGCCAGAGCCTGTCTGTCGGCACCAGCCGAGCTGTGTTGGTCAACGGAACTCAGTGCCGGCTGGAACAGTAAGTGTTAACAGGTAAAATCATGGGAAGCTACAGGACCCTACCTTTGTGAGACTCCAAGTGGTATCTGCATCCCGAAGTGGCCCGATGTTTGAGGGGATCTATTAAGTTCCTCCTGGCTGCTGCCTAAGGTCGCCTCAGGTCTCAGGTACAGCATAGTCCCTGTTTTCCTTGTCCCTGATGGGGATGACCAAGTACCCCTTCCCCGTGAGAGTCTTTCCTCTGCTCCACCCAGGGAGGTTCACCAGGTGGGTACCTAGTTACTGCCAGTGTGGAGAGAAGAGAATCAGTCACATGGTCAATGTAGAGCAGGAGCGAGAGGGAGACGAGAGCCCCCACCACAGAGGTCACGGTCTCCACCGAGGGTACAGGAGATTATTTCACTGCCTTCTTGAAAGCCTTCCTGGGAGCATCCTATCTCCAGTCCCATGGAGTGTAGATGGATGGGAAAGACAGCCACAGAGGAAGTAGAAGAGATTAGTAAGCCCTGGAGGAGGTAACCCTGTTCATCCTAAGAAGGTGTCCCCTGTGCCCAATCTCCCACTCGCGCAGGGTCAGCGAGGAGAAGATCCTGTGTGTAACGCCTCCTGGAGCTGGCACAGCCAGCGTCCCCCTTCGTCTGCAGATAGGGGGTGCCGAGGTGCGTGGCTCCTGGACCTTCCACTACAAGGAAGACCCTATTGTGTTGGACATCAGTCCCAAGTGTGGCTACAGGTAAATTCCACCTCTGACTACTTTGGCCTCTAGGAAATGAAAGAGCAGCTCCCTGAGTCCTCTACACCCACCACCCTTCCCTTCCCACAGCGGCTCCCACGTCATGGTCCACGGCCAGCATCTGACTTCAGCGTGGCACCTCACAGTATCATTCAACGATGGACGAAGTACAGTGGAGAGCAGGGTGAGCAGGGCGGGTGACAACCAGGAGGGAGGAAAGCTGGACCAGTCCCCTGATGTCCAGCTTCACCTCACACTGGGCTGAGGAGACTGGAGCAGTCAGGGGTTGGCCATTTGCCTAACTACTTTCATGTGGGTCTCGGCAGTGTGCAGGGCAGTTTCTGGAACAGCAGCACCAGTGTCGCCTGCCTGAATACATGGTCCGAAACCCTCAGGGGTGGGCAACAGGGAATCTGAGCATCTGGGGGGATGGGGCAGCCGGCTTCACGTTGCCTGGTTTCCGCTTCCTGCCCCCACCCAGTCTGCCCAGAACTGGCCCGGTCCTGCTGAAGCCTGAAGAGCATTCAGTTAAGGTCGAGGTAGGTTTAAAGAATAGGGAAGGGTACGGCAGAAGATTAGGAGGTAGAGCCCAGCCTCTGATCCCTCGGTCTATCTCTGCAGTATATTGGGCTGGGTGCTGTGGCAGACTGTGTGACGGTGAACGTGACCGTGGGTGGTGAGGTCTGCCAACATGAGCTCCGGGGCGATGTGGTGATCTGCCCTCTGCCACCTTCCCTGCAACTTGGCAATGATGGTGTCCTATTGCAGGTAGGTGACATAGCTGACCCTCTCCGGAAACCATGAGCTGAGGGTCTGCAGTCTGGGCTTAAACTGCCATCTACTTTCAGGTCTGTGTAGATGGTGGGTGTCACATCCTGGGCCAGGTTGTTCGGTCAGGCCCAGGCAGGGCTTCACAGAGGACACTTCTTATTGCTCTTCTGGCCTTGATCCTGCTCGTGGCTGGGCTGGCTATCGCGCTGGTCTGTAACTCCCGAAGACGGAAAAAGCAGCTAGGTGAGCTCCCTACATCCATCTAAGACTAAGCCTCCCCCAAAACATCAGCTCTCCCCCAAAACAGCAGCATCTTCAATCTCCAGACTGTGGGGGTCTCCCACAAGTCCTCAGTGGGACTCAGTCCCTAGGAGCTTGGAGAGGCTCAACACCATGGGCTGTCTTTCCACAGTCCTTACTCCCAACCTGGATGACCTGACACCCCGGGATCCGTCTCCCAGAGCCATGTCCCTGTCTATATTCCGCTCTGGCTCTGACTACAGAAGTGGCCTTGGTGAGTTGGTAGAAGCAGCCAGGGCTTGCCCCTCCCCTCAGGCGCTTATTCCCTCTCCCCGACAATACTCTCTGACTTTGATAACACAGCTTCCAGACCTCCAAACCATGAAGAATCTTCAGAGGGTCAGGACGGGACAAGTGTCCCGCTGCTGCGGACAGACTCTATCCGGCTCCAGGATCTGGACAAGATGCTCCTAGCCGAGGTCAAGGATGTACTGATTCCCCATGAGCAAGTGGTCATCCATACTGACCAAGTCATTGGCAAAGGTGTGGGGGATAGATTGGGACCCGGTGGGGCAGGGGCATAGGAGGTATTGGTGTGTGCTCGAGACAGCTGGAGTAGTCCCCACGTTGACCTACTCGCTAACTCGTGTGACCTTGAGACTATAAACTTCTGAGCCTCCATGAGGTCATCTTTGGAACGAGGCTTTGGAGAATTTGCTCTTTGGTGGCTTCTGGTGTGGATATGTGGGCATCAGAGGGCCATAATGGCCCCGCCATTGGGCTGCTGCTCGTTTTTAATGTCACATTGTCCAATTTGAGGTTCTGAGGTCATGAAGGACGTGCTGTGAGTCTGGGCACCAAATCCCTTTTACCATCCCACTCTTTCCAGGCCACTTTGGCGTTGTCTACCACGGAGAATACACAGACGAAGCGCAGAATCAGATCCACTGTGCCATCAAGTCTCTGAGTCGTAAGTGAGACATGGACTGGGTGGGGAGGAGAGTGACCTCAAGCTGCAGGTCCTTTGTTCCTGCTATGCTGCCACTTTCTTAAGTGAACCTGGAGTGGAACCTCCCTGCCCGCCCCCCCCGTTGTCCCCACCTGACCCTCGTAAAGGACCTTCTTGCCCTTGGCCTAACCTATGCTACTCTACAGGCATCACGGAGGTACAGGAGGTGGAGGCTTTCCTGCGGGAGGGGCTGATCATGCGTGGCCTCCATCACCCAAACATTCTGGCTCTCATCGGTATCATGCTACCCCCAGAGGGGCTTCCCCGGGTGCTGCTGCCCTATATGCGCCATGGAGACCTGCTCCGTTTCATTCGCTCCCCTCAGAGGGTCAGTGCTCAGTGTCCAGGGTGGGGGGTGTCCGCCAGTACCCACCTCTGCCGATGCTCACCAGTCTCCTCGTATCCGTATCCCCAGAACCCCACTGTGAAAGACCTCATCAGCTTTGGCCTGCAGGTAGCCTGTGGCATGGAGTACCTAGCAGAGCAGAAGTTCGTGCACAGAGACCTGGCTGCTAGGAACTGCATGTGAGTGGCTCAAGCAACTGGAGTGAGGCAAACAGGCAGGTTATGAGGAGCTGCCGCTGCTAAAGGCCACCTTAAGGGAGGACCCAGCCTTTGCCCTGCAGCCCTAGGTCTTTCTGGTATAGGGATAGACACTGAGGTTCTCAAGACCCTGGGACGGGTGGGTGCAGGACCTGGTGGGAAGTCAGTTCTTAGGCAGGTGCCCTGCCACTGAGCTACAGCCCCAGCCGGGTTTCAGTTTGACATGTGATTCCCCCTCCACAGGCTGGACGAGTCGTTCACAGTCAAGGTGGCTGACTTTGGTCTGGCACGTGGCATCCTAGACAAGGAATACTATAGTGTTCGACAACATCGCCATGCTCGCCTACCTGTCAAGTGGATGGCACTGGAGAGCCTTCAGACCTACAGATTCACCACCAAGTCTGACGTGGTAAGGTGCCCTCTGCTCCAGGTCCGCTTGAACTCCGTGCCTTAGAGCATTTTGTCTTGCTTTTGCATGATCTGAGCACAGAGACTCCCCAAGTTAGGCAATCCCCTCCTCCATACCTCATTTGTCTTGGACAAATGTGAAATAGAATCTGGTGCCTGCCAGGACGAAAGAAATTTGCGAATTTATTGGTTCCTTATGAGTAATCAGTGCTTGCAACTCTGAAGTTGTGAGAGACGAAGGGGGGGCACGATTTGTATGCTATTGAGGAATGAGCTCTGGGCAGAGAGGTGCGCCCTATTTCTAGTGACAGACTCTGAGAAGTGGAGGACCTGGGAGACCCACCTGCCCCAAAGCTTGGGATGTGGTCATTTGAATCAGTAACCCTCACTTTTCTCCAACAGTGGTCATTCGGTGTGTTGCTGTGGGAGCTACTAACACGGGGTGCCCCGCCCTACCCCCATATTGATCCCTTCGACCTCTCTCACTTCCTGGTTCAGGGCCGCCGCCTGCCTCAGCCTGAGTATTGTCCCGATTCACTGTGAGTGTATAAGAGGGAGTGGGGTGGGGCAAGGCTGGACTCCAGCATGGGGGAGGGGGGACAACAGACCAAGCTCCTGCCTGGTTTTGTGTCTGACCCTCCGGTGGATCAGGAAAGGGAGCCTCTCTGGGACTCAGTTTACTCATCTGTGTACCGGTCCCACCCCCACACAAGGAAGGACTCTGAGAGGACCTCACAGTTGCCATGGTAACAGCATTCCAACTCAGTCTGGGTAGAGGCCAGTGGTTTGGTTTCCCGGATCTCTTTTCCCACCCGACTCCTCCTGCAAAGGGAGAGGGGCTGTTATCCATCTCCGCCAGCCATTCGTTGATCCTCAAAGAAAGGCTCTGCTGGCTCCCACACCAGCCCCTCTGCGCCTCTCCATCGAGGCCTTTTCACTGCACGTAGTTCAGACTCCTCATTCCCAGGGGATGGCCGCAGCTGTGTCATCAGTGCCCGTGGGGTAGGTTTGACTCCCTAATCAGCAGGCAGGCATACCTCAGCTGCGCTCAGGTCTGCACGCTTCACAGGGAGAACCAGGTCACAGGTAGAGAGAGCGGCTGATGACTCCTGTTCCTGGCTGTGCTCCAGAAAGGGAATGAGTAAACTCTTTCTTACAGCTCACCCCATCTCGGCCTTGACCTTTCTGTCATCTGTTTTACTAATATGTACAGTGTGAAGTAAGGGAATTAACTTCACTACCTGCCTGCATCTAAGACAGGGTCTCTGGACACATTCGGGTGGGGGTTTCTATGTGGTGGGGCGTCAGTGGTAGGTTTGGGGGTGGCGGGGGAGAAACAGGGTTTGTCAGAGGGAGAGGGTGGTTGTGATGCATGGTAGGGGTGGGGCTTGTGTTATATAGGTCTGTTGGGGTTCAGCTGGCCCTGTAGAGTTTTATGAAGTAGAGACCAAGGGGCCAGGTCTCTGTCCTAGGTATTAGTCAGTGAGCCGTCCCCCGTGAGCAGATGTGAGACTGGGCAAGATATGTTCCCATCTGACTAGCTTAAGCTAAAGGCCTCCAACGTGTGACACTCACAGCCACTGAGAAAAGGAAGGAGACCCAGGTGGCACACTGCAGAGTGCACTCAGCAGGGAGAGCCCCTGTCCTGGCTGGGCTCTATTTTGCCCAACTATAGAGTGGGTATTCTAACGCTCCCCCCAGAGAGTCGGAGACATGTATGAGATGCTGCGCACAGACACTCAGACTATAATTCCAGGCAGGATGCCATTTCTATGACGACAAGGCATGCTCTAGGATGCAGCAGAGCAGGCCAACCTACCACTTCAGAGCCTCCACCTCAGAACCACTGCAGGGGCTGCCCACTGGCTTCTCTTTCAGTCCCCATTTAAATCCCCCCAGGGCTGTTTTGCTGCTGAGTTTTTTTGTTGTTTTATTTTTAAGACTGGGTCTCTGTAGTAGTCCAGGCTAGCCTCAAATGCAGGCTAATTCTCCTGCTTCAGCCTTCCAAGCCCTGGGACTAGAGGCACGTTCTACTGCGCTCAGTATTTGTTTGTTGGCTTGTCTTTGAGACGGGGTACCACTATGTAGCTCTGGCTATCCTAGAACTCACTATGAAGACCAGGCTAGTCCCAAACTCCTTTTATAGCTAAAACTGATCTTGAACTCCGGATCTTCCTCCCTCCACTTCCCAAGTGCTAGAATTGAGGGTGTGTGCCATCATGCCTGACTCTACGCAGGATTTAATCTTCATTTTCTATCCTCTCTGGAAGAGGTGTGATGATCCTATTAACTCCCGAGCCTCATAGCCGTGTGCTGAGGGTTTCACAAGCTTACCCAGTGAACCCAGTGCTGTGATTAGAAGAGGCCATCTCTGCATAGAAAAATAAAGGTACATACCCAAGATCACATAGCTAAGGCCCCGGAGCAAACTCAACGAAAACTCTTTACGGCCGAGGCAACTGGACCTCTGCCGGGTATCTCAGCGAGGAGAGGAAACAGTCTTGTTCGGATGGGGCTCAAGGCCCTGCCTTGTGTCTTCATCTCTGTTTTGTTCAACAGGGATCGGGCTGCCCAGATATATAGATTACACCCTATACCTGACATTCCTCGTCTTACAGGTACCAGGTGATGCTTCGATGCTGGGAGGCTGATCCAGCAGCACGACCCACCTTCAGAGCCCTAGTGCTGGAAGTAGAGCAGGTAGCGTCCTCATTGCTTGGGGACCACTACGTGCAGCTGACCGCAGCTTACGTGAACGTAGGCCCCGGCGCGGTGGATGATGGGAGTGTATTTCCGGAACAGGGGCAGTCCTCGCCCCTGCATCACAGGAGCACGTCAAGGCCCCGGCCCCTCTCAGAGCCACCTTTGCCCACTTGACTAAAGCCCTAAGTAGGTCACAGGAACTAGACCTGCTAAGTGGCCTTAAGCTAATTCCAGGCTGCCTCTGGACCTATGACAAGCTGCAGCACGTAAAAACCTCCACTCTTTAACTTTCCGAGGCTACTGAAGGTGGGAAACGGGGCCGTTTGAGCCCCTCGTTCCAGCATGAACCAGTGTAATTTTTGTAGCATGTATTTATTTAATGTTTGTTTTGTACCTGTTTCTGAATACGGAGGATCCAGCAGTGATCACAGAGATCCTACAGTGTAAAACACTATGAATGAATGAATGAATAAATGAATGAATGAATAAATGAACATTCAAGCACAAGTTATGGTGTATGCTGTGAAAGAAAGGGACATTGAGGGAATGGAGGATTGCTTTAGAGAGATGGCTAGAACGGCGAGGGAGGCAGTAGTTTTGCCGCAGCTCTTTCAGGGTGGGGATAATCTATTAGAAGCTGGGTTGGGGTTACAGATTTTGGGCAGCGTAAGTAGCATGTGCAAAGATCCTGTGGCTACAAAGGAGCTGGCTCAGTCCAAAGGCTCCAGAGCACAGGGAGGATGAACGTGCCCAGATTCAATTATAGGACCTTATGACTGCTGAATGAACCAAGCGGGTAGGTTGATTGTCGAAGAATGCAACATCCAAGATGGCTTCTTCCCGGGCTCAAACTAGCCACTCCACTGCTCCTCCCTTGCCAGGCTCCCTAGGTAGTACACATACATGTACATATGCTGTCATGGTATATGGACTCGCCTGCCTGCCTTCCCTGCCAGCATTGCATTTGCAACCTTGAGAGGGAGGATCTCACCGAGAGGCATCCACTCTGCACTTGCTAGGAGCAAACTCTGAAGGCCCAGCTTCTCCATCTATTTATATTCTCAAGGACACTACGCTATAGCTACTGCTGGAGGGGCATGCTTGTCTAGAGAAGAGGAAAGCTCCACCTCCTACTGCTTCTCTATGCTCTGACTACCACCAGGGCTGGAGTGTTGGAGAGCCTGGGAATGGGGTATAGGTTTCAATAGTAACTCTCCTTTGCTTAAGCCCCCCATAGCTTTATCCATTCCTCTAACTGGATGACACCTAGGTCTGTAAGAAAGGAAAGCTTCCTTCCCGGAGTAACTTAGAAATGTTCTGGGGCTGGAGAGATGGCTCAGTGGTTAAGAGCACTGATGGCTCTTCCAGAGATCTGAGTTCAAATCCCAGCGACTCACAACCATCTGTAATGGGATCCGATGCCCTCTTCTGTTGTGTCTGAAGACAGCTGCAGTGTACTCATACATAAATAAATAAATCTTTAAAAAGAAATTCTCTGTAACACTGGGACCCTAGATCTGGAGTCAGAGCTCCTCCCTAAAGCAGAAGAGTGTCTCCTGGGGACTGCTGCCCTCTAGCGTCTTCTGCCCCAATTGCTACCTACAGGACCCTAAGGCCGTGTGCTCAAAGTTAGAAAGAGATGCTTCTACTGGGAAATGGGTGTAAAGGTGAGGAGGGTCAGGGGAGGGGAAGGCAGGTGGAACCAGCTTCTCGGCACAGGTAAGGAGGCTGCAGCCTTGCAGCCCTGGCCACCTACTGGCTGTATGTAGGTGCACACAGGACAGCTGTGTTGCTCCTAATCTTGGAGAGACGTAATGGAGTTTCTTGAGGGATCCCATAGCTGCAGCCCCTGTACCAGTTGGGGAGGGGCTTGCATGCTTATAAGGACTTGTAGTCCTTTATCTCTAAGCCGTAAGCTTGTGTGATGTGAAGGGCTTATTCCCTCACTGGTTCATCTGTGCACTAGAAAGTCCCAGAAAGGAAGCATACTCTGGACAGAAGGGGAGTGGACCATAGAAAAGGGACCCCAAGGAGCCTTGCCAATATTTCCTATTAAGCTGAAAACTTCATTTGAAGGGTAAAATTAAAAAAAAAAAAAGTAAAATAAATTCTTTGAGCAGTCACTCCTCTAACATGAGCTTTCTGGGCCAAAGGGCCCTCTAGAGTCAGAATTATCCAGGAAGGAGCTCCAGTTAAGTAGTAACTTGGGGTACTGGATTTTTGTCCCCCAACACACCCAGCAGCTCCCAGGCTCTGAGCTCCATTTTCAGTTCTCTGATAATCCCAAGACCTTCCAGGGCAGTGGTTCTCAGGCTTCTTCATCCTGTGACCCTTTAATACAGTTGCTCATGTTTGGTGATCCAACCATAAAATGATTTCATTGCTACTTCATAACTGAAGTTTTGCTAGTGTCATAAACTGTAATATCTAACATGTGAACCCCATCCAAGGGTGACGGCTCACAGGTTGAGAAGATCTGATCTAGGGTGTCAGGAATTGAAATTGGTGACTGGGCTACAGGGGGGCCAGGGACAGATAGAGGGTTAGTTCTAGGATCCTAGATGGGGTGGGCTTAGATGGGTGGGCTTACTTGGAGGTTTCTTAATGGCCTTTTGAATGGGGGAGACTGGACTGTCTCTCTTCTTGTGTGTGTGTGGGGTGGGGGATTGGGTTTAGGTGGGGGTGTGGCTGGGAGACTGCTCAGGTATAATGAATGGCTAGTAGAAGGGAGAAGTCCTTAACAGATTTGCTAGACCTAGGCCTCCCACCAGGGTAACACGGGTGGGGGAGAAGAGTTTTCTTTGAAGACTCTGCAGTCCAGCATTCCCACCAATAGCTGTGGACACGAGTGCTAACCTTTCAAGTCAAGCATGATGGTGCACACCTATAACTCTAGCACTTGGGGTATGGAGGCAAGAGGATCAAGAGTTCAAGGGTAGCCTCAGCGACATTGTAAGCCCAAGTAGGGCTGAGGGGCAAGCAAATGCCCATAAAGACTAGGGGAGGCCATGGTGGGAGCTGGGGCTGAGGAAGCAGCCGGTGACTCACAGCCTCCTGACTGCCCACTGGTGTCAGTGCTGTCTCGCACCTGGAAGGCATGCACTGCATAGACTGACCTGCTTTGATGGGGAACCAGAAGTCTGGCCCGAGATTCCCAATGAGCTTTATCTTAGCCTTGCTCCACTGGACCTCAGGGGGCCTGGCCTGCGGTGGTGCTTCCTATTTTGAGTTCAGTTGGTAGCAACTGAGGGAAGTTACTAAAGGATCAAAGGGGCTCAGCATGGACACTGGCAGAGGGACCATGGAGAACCAGTGTTCTCGGTGTCAGAGAGACCCTCACCTCTCCCCTCTGCTTCCTTCCATTGGCTTAGGTGGCCAGTTGTCGACTGGGCATTTAGGATCTAGGATCTAACAGAGAAGCAGCTGGTGACCAATATCACAGGAGCCAATTAGCTTTGAAGCCAGCGCTCGCTCTCCCATGCTAGGAGTTCCTCCAGGGATGTTGCTGTGCCTTAGAGAATCAGAGGCCCCAAAGGACTTGGCGCCATCCCTGGGCTGTATGACAGTGCGAGCTAGCGTTAGCTATGCATTAATAAGTTTTGCTTACCTGTTCCATCAAGTCAAGAGTCCCCCCCCCCCTTCTCAAAGGGGGAAATGAATACCCTGAGAAGCTCCGCCCCACCAAGTGAGTGGGCGCCCAGGTCTCTTTATCTCCTCCTTTTCTCTCTACAGGCTGTTTCTGACAGGGTCCCTGAAAGGAAGGCTCTCCTCACAGCCCTCTTGCAGACATGGTTAAAGATCTCTGCACTGTAATCGTGAGGCCCTGTGTGCCTCTGACGGCACTTGGCTCGGGGTCTGCTCCCAGTAGAGGCGAGAACAAGCCAGCTGAGAGCAGTAGCCAGGGGTGGCTGTGCCATTGCCCTCCCTTCTGGGCTGGTGCGGCTGGCTATCTTTCACGCAGAGTTACGTAAGCTTGAGTCAATTGGGGCTCAGAGCGGTTCATTGTGGGCTATTTTTAAGCTGCAACCCATCACAGCAGAGGGGTCACTGCACCAAGCGTCATGCAGGGAAGGTTGTTTAAACATCTGTTATTTAAATTTCTCTGCGCCTTACAGCTCACAAGCCACATCCTCTCGGCGGGCGCTGTGGCTTCTGCCTTCCACATCCCAGATTACTAGTGGATTATCTTGCCTCACCCTCTCTCCGTTCCCTGAGGCTGGGGTTCTTGCCTCTGGCTGGCCTCCTCGGTGGGTGTCCAGGTGAGACAGGGAGCTGGAGGGGTCAACTCTTTTACAACACGGCCTTGTCTCCATAGGATGGGCGATTCTTGGCCAGGATAAACTGCAGGGCAGCCAATGGCCCAGGCTTTGGGGTCCCTCGCACTGTTACAGAAAGGAGTGAAAATTTAGGCCCCTGTCAGTTTCCCATCAGCATCGAGGCAGGGTTGACTCACAAGAGCCATTAGGGTCTTTTCAGAAGCCTTCCTTGTCTAGGCTCTCCTCTGCTAGATGGAATGGCCTCCCCGCACAGCACTAATACTACAGATCTGCAGCCTCTACAAGCACATAAGCTGATGTACAAGGCCGAGAGACAGGGCTCCAGGGAAATAAGCCTCGCTCTCTGATCCACTGTTAAGTACGTGACTGTACACTGGGAGGCCATTGAAGGCGCCTCTGATCTTGAGGTTTTTGAGATGTCTCGAGCATTCCCAGGGCACAGAGTGTGGAAGGCAGGTGTACTGGAAGAGTGCAGGGGCAGAGATTTTACAGAGCTAGCTGCCTCCAAAGAATACAAGGGAGCCCAAAATAGGGTCTGTGTCGGACAAGCGGACCAGGCTGACCTAGGAACCATAGAACTCCTGGTGGAGCACAAGTTCCACTCTCGATAGCTTTTCGGTCACTCGTCCACATTCCCTGGGGCCTTTTGAGTGACAGGAATTCATTTAGTTTAATCCACAGGGGAGAAAGGTTTTCCCCCCCAGGGTGACTGGGTCTTCGCCCCAAGAGTTGGGGTCTTCCACAGTGCCCATTTGGAAGGTGAGGGGAATATGAGAGAGAAGGCACACTAGGCATTTGTCTTCACAGGGGAGACACCCTGTGGGCTCACCCTCAAACTGTATCCCTCAGCTCCTCCTTGCCACCCCTTCCATGCCCCCCACCCTCTACTTAAGGCCTTCAGCCTGGGGAATGGGCTTAGCCTGGGGGAGGGGATTTCAGGTTACCATGGCAACACATTTGGCCCTCCTCACTTCCCAGAATCAGAAATAGAATTGGACGCCCTTCTTCCTGGAGAGAGACTATTTAAAAAACAAGTGGGGCGGGGGGAGACGACGAGGACACAGGGGCACTATCCCCAGGAGCTGAGCAAAAGGGGCCTAAGCTGAAAGCTTCTACACCCTGCCCCCTCAGCTGGATAAGATAAGAATGGGCTCCAGCCAGTCAAGGATTGTAATGACAGAGGATGTAGCTGTAGTTTGGCCATATAGACCATGATGCAGCTGGGCCATATTCAGTCCCATCAGGTTCCTAGAAGGGTGCTGGGTTAGTAACCCCCCATAGAGAACATAGCCTTTTCCAAGCCTGTGCTACTTGGTAAGCTACCAGAAGAGGAACAGGTAGGAGAAAGACACAGCTTTAAGTGTGGGGGCTTGGGGCTGCAGCTCCCATAGGGAAAGCCTGTTGGCTCTCTCCCTGCAAAGCTCTTTACTGCATAGCCTTGGTGTGGCACCCAGTGGTAGTAGCACCACACGTCCCTACAGTATGGGTCCAGAGTCAGGAAACCTAGCTTCCATGACTCAACTACACAATGGCTTCATGGGCCATAATTTCTCCACCTGTGTTAAGGACACTATAGCACCCAGCTCACTGAGCTGCTGTCAGGCTGTGTCCCCACACAGAGGAAGAATGGGATCAGTATTATTCACTGCTTTTTGGAGGGGGGAGAGGGCAGTTTCAAGACAGGGTTTCTCTATACAACTGTAGCTGTCCTGGAACGAAACCTGTAAACCAGGCTGGCCTTGAACTCACAGAGAGTTAAAAGTGTGTGCCATCACCGCCTGGCTAGCCACTGTTATTATGGTTCTAAAGTATGTTTGCTTCGTAAGTAGGAAGGGCTTGCTTTTGTGGACTAGACCCTTAAGCTGGCTCTGCTTTCTCTTCCTCTAGCAGGCTTTGGGACAGTTGTTCACAAAGGATCCCAGTCCTGGAAAGTCGAGGTGGGAGGGAGGGGAGGGGAGAAAGAGGGGGGTATACCTCACATCTGGAGGAGGTGAAGAATGAACTCAGTCAAGCAAGTGGAGCAGGGGACGGGGGGGGGCAGGGCGGCGGGGGGGGGACAGGGCGGCAGGGGGCAGGGCAGGGCGGCGGGGAGGGGGGAGCGTCTCTTAGGACATCCCACTTCATTTCCCTGTTCTTCCCAGGCACAGTTCAACTTTGCTATTACATAGATATTAGAGGCTGCTGCCAGCATCTCTGTCATGAATAACCAAGGAGCTTGCTCAGACCAGAAATTAAAGAATAGTGTTCTGCAAGGATGTGTGTTTTTTTTTTTTTTTTTTGGAGCTGAGGACCGAACCCAGGGCCTTGCGCTTGCTAGGCAAGCGCTCTACCACTGAGCTAAATCCCCAACCCCAGGATGTGTGTTTTTGAGAGAGCCTGCAGACCCATGGGCTCGTCCACCTTCCCCAGCCATAGCACAGTGATAAGCAATTTGGCTCCTTGGCATCCAGGCTGCCTATCCCCTACCTTAACTGGAGAGGGAGGGTGGCATAAGGGGCCTGGAATGTGGCTGAGTCAGGCTCTGCCCAGCAGCCAATCAAAAAGGTGCGGATGCCGCACAGTGGCAGCCTTAGTCCCTGGTCACATAGCCTCGCACCCCACAGCCAACTGTAAACACTATTTTTAACCTCTGTGAAAACATGTTGCTTCGGAGGAGGACAAGCCTACAGCTGCGTTCTCCACAAACCTGTTTCCTGAGTGGAAAGACTGAGCCCTGAGGGGATCGTAGCCCTGGAAGACAGTCAGCCTCCGGCTCAGAGCGGAGGAGGAAAGGAGGGTTTGACTGCCTAAGGCAGAACTTCCAGAAGCCTTCTGGTGTGAATGACCTGTCCTCTAGCTGGAGAGCAGTGCTGACCCTCAGGGTAGCCCTGGGACGAAGGGGTTGATCCAGGTAGATTCGATTCCTCCCTATCCCTGTTTTCCCATAAAGTGGGGATGGGGGGAGGGTTACTGAACAAACCTAGAAGCTTACTTTTTTTTTTTTTTTTTTCTTTTTTTTGGAGCTGGGGACCCAACCCAGGGCCTTTCGCTTGCTAGGCAAGCGCCCTACCACCGAGCTAAATCCCCAACCCCAGAAGCTTACTTTTTTAAAAAACATGTCTACTCATATGGAGGGCTTTCTTTATCTAGCTTGTCTTTGCTGAATGTACAGTACTGTTCTGGGCACACACACACTATGTTCAGTCTCATATATGCCACATTCCCATTGTGAAGCTGGCCCCATTCCTATAAGATCCCTACCATTCTCCCATCTCGTAGTTGAACTTGGTTAACACTATGGTTCTGACAGCCTAGCCCAGTGCCTAGTGCTATGCTCTCATTATGGCCAAGATGAAACTGACACAATATGACAAGAGAGCTAGAACATTCCATCTTGAAGATTCTGAGTAGAGACTCCACCTCCACCACCCCCACACCCACTCCTCCAAGATACTGGTCCTGGGCTTCAGGGACATGTGGCTCTGGGGAGGGGGCTCTATGAGGCACAAGCAGAGGAAAACCATCTGGAGCAACAGAGACTGCCTGCCAAGGAGCTGCTGTCCCTGGAGCGGGAACGGAAACAGGGAACACAGGGGAGGGGAGCCTGGGGCTGAGCCTGGCCCCTCACCCTCTTCTGTCTCTTAGACTAAAGTAGTAAGAGGCTTTGCTCTAGCAAAAGGGCCTAGTGTCAGGGAAACCCTCAGTTGTCCCTGACTGTTATTTTCCCTTGACCTTACCTTGGTCCCCTGTGGGACACTGCCCTCACTGAGGGCCTGGCCTCGGGTAGTAGAGTGGTCACGGGTTGGTAAAGGAGGGACAAAGCTGGCCTATGGAAGTCTAGCTTTATTGAGACCTCTGGGTTTCTCCCCCTCTTAAAGTCCTCAGGGAAGCCCCCCTCTTCAGGGGGTGGGGCCCCTGTTATCTCATACGTCCTCACTCTCCAGGTCACTGGGGGCAGTGATTGTGTAGGGTCACCATGGCAATGATGTGGGGGCAGGGCACCTAGGGCATGGAGCAGGACTATGGAAGACACCAAGAAGGTGGGGGGCCCTGATCCATCGGGCCCCCAGGGCCATCTACTGCCTAGCAGCCAGCAGCTGAGGGGTGGTTTCAAAGGGTCCCAGGGACCATGGATGAACTCCAGACCCCTCTACTCGAAGCAAGGGCTGTCACTGTCCACCGGGGCCATCGCTGATATGGCCTGCAGCTCAATCTCCCAGGCCCCTGCCTCTCAGCCTCCGCTCCAACCACTCCATAATTCTGCTCAGGTCAGCTCCCAGTGTGACTATGCACAGGCCTCCCAGGACACCCCGAGATTCTCTTCTAACCCATTCCCAAACCCCACAGTGGGAACTCAAGAACATCTCCTCATGGATGATGGGACTCAGACTCTGCCGATGTGCACAGACGACGACGCTGATGACCAAGGCCAGTACAAACTCAACCTCTCCCAGGTTCAGTTACAGATTGGGAAGGAGAGCAAGGCTCCAGCTAAAGTCCTGGTAGGCTGGGGCAAAGGGACCTGTAACCTTGGCCAGATGGCCTCTATGGGCTCCAGGAAGAGTCGATGGCTACCCTACTTCCTCTCGGGAGAGAGTGGTGTAGTCGAAGGTCAAGCACCTCTTCTGACTGTGACTCACGCTGCAGTGCAAGATCAGGGGCAGGACAAGTGTCCATGTCTGACTCAGGCTCCTACCCCAAACAAGACGACTTCGTCACCGTCATTGCCTCTTCCAATCTCAATTCCGGCGTCTGTCGCAGCTCTCAGTGGATTACCAGCACCTGCTGCAGTTAAACCTTATGCCTATTGTCCCAACTACCTGACTAATGCTGCTGCGGCCACTAAAGACCTGCCCCTTGATCTCAAGAACAACGGGGGCAACCAATTGTCTGCTCTCTCAGATTCTTCCAAAAAGGACAAACTGTATTTTTTCCTTAAGGAGACTCCTCCCACTCCAGTATCTAGTCCAGCGGAATTTTCATCCAAAATCCAGGACCAAGAAGTTGCCAGGATGCCAGTGCCAGTCAAGCCATTTGAGGACCCTGCAAAGAACTGTCTAGTTCATGCCTCCAGGCCAGATCCCTCAACACCAGCCTCAGAGCCTCTAAACGCTTTCAAGACACAGGAGAATAGCCACAAGCTTTGCAGCTCTCAGCCGGACAAGCAGCCCCCCAATGCCTGCAACAACAACAATTGCTCTAATGTGCCACTGCCCGCCCTACAACAAGGAGCCTACAACAAGCAGCCCCTACCCCAGACTTGCAGAGGAGTCATACAGAGTCCCATTTCTGGTGCCCCAACCTGCCAGCTCCACGATGCCGTGGAAGACCATGTGCTGGTATTTGATATGGCCACAGGCAACACCAGGATGGGGTTGCTGTGCCATGATCCCATGGGTTCACGGGCAGTGCTTGTAGGTCTCACACCCACCCACCCATCGACTCATGTTTCTGAAAATACGCTGTCTGCTTGGTCATTACCCAGGCCAATCCTCTCCCCTAACAGTGATCACCCCAGCCTCTGGTCTACCACGGCCGTGGTGTCTAGTCCTGTACCCTCTAGCCTCTCACCTGGAAGCTATAGAGAGGTAGCGCTGGTTTCCAAGGAGGCCAGACACAACCTAGAGCCACGGTCCCTGGGCACTGACAGCCCTATGAGGACGCTTGCCAGATCTGGTGTACCGGGGACACCCGTCCAGTACGGTGAGAAGATACCAGCCCCAGCTCCTGATCCTAGCTGGCCCAAATCTGATGCTGAAAAGATAGACACTGACCGCACCATCTGGAAATTGGACAGCCCCGTAGTCCAGCCTAGGAAATTGCAGTGGATAAAGCCAGATCCTGTTTCAACAGCTGATACCCAGATAGTGTCCAGACCTCCACTCCAGGACAGAGCAGGCATCAATAACCAGCAAATGGTTCACCCTAGTGGCCCTCAGGCTGAAGGTGCTGGACAAGTCTTCCTCACTGGTCAGAGTTTCCTCAATGGGCAGAACCTCCTTGCTAGACAGCCACCTGTAGCTGAGCAGGGGTCCCTATCTGGTCAGCTCCCCTGTACCAAGCAGCCCCCACTTACCTGCCCACCCCATCTCAATGAACAGACTCCTCTTCCCAGACAACTTTCCCTCACTAGACATGGGCCCATCACAGTGAAGCTGTCCCCGACCAAAGAGCCCACCTTCAACTCTGGGGAGTCTGTCCAGCCCTCTACTCAAGAGAACGAACCCTTGTGCAATCCTACACATGTGGGAATACTCCGAGTACCCCTGGCTCCTGAAGAGGCCTGTATTTATGTGAACAGAGATAAAATGGCAAACAACAGGGCTCAAAGAGCCAGCATACCTCAGTCCCCATCCTGGCAACCTAATGATCCCCACAGGGCCCAGCAGGAACAACTTTCTTTGATCACGTTTACTGGTTGTAAGGATTTGCCCATATCCATGGTGGGCACTGAGTCCGCGAATGGACATCAGATCAAGTTGACAACCGAGGACATGACACGCCCTTCAGTGGTTGCTCACCTGGGTCTCCTCCGAGGAAACTGCTATGAGCTAGTATCCACTGTGGATGCTGTACCAGTGCAACCGGCCATACTTTGTAACCGCTCCTCCTTCCCTTACCAGAAAATGGCGGCCATAGTGATTGATACTGGCACAGGATTTACCAAATGTGGACTGGCTCAAGAGAATCATGTCCTCAGTGTGGTACCCTCCCAAGTCCAGATGCTGCAACACCCACCCCAGGGCCAGCCCCAATATGTGGTGCCAGAACACCAAGAGGGCTCTTACTCAGTACTGAACCGAGGCGTCGTCTCTGACTGGGATGCTCTTGAGGTGCTGTGGCAACACCTATTCTACTGCAAACTGAGAGTGCAGCCCGAGGAGATGGCTGTGCTTGTGGCCGACTCCCCCATCTCACCACGGACCAACAGAGAGAAGGTTGCCGAAATACTCTTTGAGCGTTTCCATGTGCCAGCTATGCAGACAGTTCACCAGGCTCTACTAACGCTCTATGCTTATGGCCGTACCACTGGGCTAGTGGTGGGAAGCGGCCATGGGACCTCCTATGTGGCACCCATCATCACTGGGGACCTGGCTCCACTCGACACCTATCGGCTGGATGTGGCTGGTGCTGACCTCACTGATTACCTGGCTCAGCTCCTGATGTCAGGTGGTCACTCGCCACCCAAGGGAGGGATTGTCAGGCAAATCAAAGAGGCCTGCTGTTATGTGGCTATGGACACAACAACTGAGATGGCCCGAAACCAGTCCCAGGTTCAGGTGGACTTTGTGCTCCCAGATAAGCATGTTATCACACTGGGCTCCGAGCGCTTCTGTTGCCCCGAGGCTCTCTTTCAACCCAATCTGCTAGGTCTCAACCAGCTAGGCCTTCCCCAGCTGGCCCTGCTAAGCATCAGCCGGCTGGAGGTCAAGCAGCAGGAGCAGCTACTGGCCAATGTGGTGCTGGAAGGTGGTAGCACCCTGATAAATGGTTTCCCTGAGCGTATGAGACAGGAGCTGGGTCCTGGTGCCACTGTGCTGGGTTCTCCCCACCGCGCAGTTGCTGCTTGGCTTGGGGGCTCCATCATGGCATGCCGGGACTCTTTCCAAAGCCTGTGGCTCAGTCGCAGGGAATATGAAGAGGAAGGCCCGTGGGCTATCTACAAATATCAGCTGTGAGCACATAAACTTCTGGTTCTGCTTGCTTTAAGTACTGTTGCATGGTTTAGGTGGAGGGCAGCATGGAGAAGGCAAGACTCCAGTCGCAGGGTCAATGAGGGGGATCCTGGTTCTCTCAAGGCATACCTAACCTCAACACTCGAGAACCTCATGGGCCCTGGCAATCTGCCCTTTTCAGAAACCCCCCAAAACCCCTTGGTTGTCATTGTCTCCAATCTGTTTTGACCTTTACTGCACCCCAAGGGCAACCGTAGAAAATGGCTGCTGTGGGGTTTTGCCCTGTTGCCCTGACGACAAGTGCAATTACCCTTGATTGCCAGCTTGTTGCCATGGTAATTTCAAACATAATGTAATAACCCACACAGCCTAGAGTGAGTCATGAGGTGGGGGATGGGGGTGCAGCCCCTTCCCCTAGCACCAGAGGGAAGGATTGCTTCCGGCTCCTTTCCTGGGCCTCCTTCCGGGGGCTGAGGACAGCAACGTGAATAGTAGCTTAGCAGTTCCAAAGATGGCTGGGGGTATGGGACATTGCTCCTGAGTGAGGGTCCCTGTGAGAGCCTGTGCTTCTTGGGAAAGTACCTAGTAAATAACATAGTACCTGTTAGACTCTAAACCCTGGAGGGTGCTTTAACTGGGTTATCAGGGGCTTCAAAATAAGAGTGCATGGGAGTACTGCCTTTGGTACCGGGGTAGGAAGTAGAGAGAACAGTTAAGTAGATCCTCAATGGAAAGCACACTAGAGCTGGGCTATTGAGTCTCCAGCCTACACTGTAGGCTTTATGGATGCTGAAGTTTATATCTCATCCTGCCTTTTATTTTGGCTCTCTGACCCTCTAACTTTGATGGAAGCCAGAACTATAAATTCTGGGCTCCCTTCTTCCTAGATAGACACTGTCAGATCCTGAACGCTTGGTGGCCAGAGTTCTCCTTAGGAAGACTCTTGCAGAGGCCACCAGTAATGTCGAAAGACTTCGTTGTTTGTTTGCTTAATCTCTGTGTCTAAAGGATAGCTAGAAGCCATGTCCCTTCACCCAGTCTGGCTTTGAACAGAGAATAGGAAAATAAAGCTTGGGGTGATTCAGTGTCTGGCCTAGAAAACCTGAAAATATTAGCTGATCTTGCTGGGTGGTGGTGACATAAGTCTTTAATCCCAGCACTCAGGGGGCAGAGGCAGGTGGATCTCTGTGAGTTCAAGGCCAGCCTGGTCTACAGAGTGAGAGTTATAGGACAGCCAGTGATACACAGAGAAGCTCTTTTTTCGAAACACCCCAACAACCCCACAAATTAAGCTGGTTTTTAAAAATATTAATCATCGGGCTGGAGAGATGGCTCAGCGGTTAAGAGCACTGACTGCTCTTCCAGAGGTCCTGAGTTCAATTCCCAGCAACCACATGGTGGCTCACAACCATCTGTAATGAGATCTGACGCCCTCTTCTGGTGTGCATGAAGACAGCTACAGTATACACATAAAATAAATAAACCTTTAAGAAAAAAAAATTAATCATCATACCCTGCACCTCCAAATCTCTTTGTCTCTGTCTCTGTCTGTCTCTGTCTCTGTCTGTCTCTGTCTCTCTGTCTCTCTGTCTCTCTGTCTCTCTGTCTCTCTGTCTCTCTCTCTCTCTCTCTCTCTCTCTCTCTCTGTGTGTGTGTGTGTGTGTGTGTGTGTGTGTGTGTGTGTGTGTGTGTGTGTGTGTGCATATAAAAGCCAGAGGCCAATCTTGTGTCGGCATTGTGCACTAGTTTTTTCCTCCTTGGTTGGAACTCACTTCCTAGGTCACATATCCACCTGACCATTACAAATACTCAAATACTCATCGCCCTGCCTGATTTTTGTTTGTTTTTTTTCCAAGGCAGGGTTTCTCTGTGTAGCCCTGGCTGTCCTGGAACTCACTCTGTAGACCAGGCTGGCCTTGAACTCATAGAGATCCACCTGCCTCTGCCTCCCAAGTGCTAGGACTAAAGGCGTGCACCACTACTGCCTGATTTTTGTTTTGTTTTGCTTTGGTTTTTTGTTTTTTTGTTTTGTTTGATTTTTTTTTTTGTTCTTTTTTTCGGGGCTGGGGACCGAACCCAGGGCCTTGCGCTTCCTAGGCAAGCGCTCTACCACTGAGCTAAATCCCCAACCCCTTTGCTTTGTTTTAAACATGGGTTCTGTGGATGGAATTCAGGTCCTGTGCTTACATAGCAAGGTCGTATTATTCTTTGTCCAGAGGGCAGCTGGAGGCTGTTTGAAGTCAAAACCTTGAAGCTGTCTTGTCTGTGTCTCCCAGGGAAGCTGAGGGGCAAACCATGCCTTTAGGTTGCCCTCCACAAATGACAAAAACTTGTCTGTCCTCATACACACCTGAAAGCAAGGGGCTGCTCTAAAGTGGAATTTGGAAGCAGTCGATATAAAATCATAGGCTTGGAGTACCCTGAGCATGATCCAGACCCTTCTCTGTGCTGCTTTTCCAGCTTGACTCAGCCTCCAGCCAATCTCAAGCTTTGTGTCAGACAGGAAGGGGAAGCATGGCTCTAGAGACTAGTTGCTGCATCCATGCACATACGCCAGCAAGCACGCTTGGGTGCACACAGAGCACAGACACACGTGCCCCTGGGCATCACTGCATACACTGTGCTGTTTCCATCTCACTTGGTATAAGCTAGCACACATTCACGTGTACGAATATCCCCTGCCACGTGCTGTCACCCACGTGCACACAGTGTGCACAGGACCAAGATGTGGCGGAATGCCAGCAGCAGGCAAAGCTCTAGGGAACCGCCCCTTCCACCGACTCCAAAGCCATAATCCAGCTTCTTGGCCCCATTCTTGGATAGATTATGGTCCTCAAGAAAGATAGAAGACGTTTATGAGGTATGTCGGTTCTGCAAGCCATGTCTTGGCTATATCATTAAACTCGGAGGCCCATTGTTTCGGGAATAATAGAAAAGATTGCATGCCAGGCTTTCCCTTCATTCTGCAAAAATTAGTTAAGTGTTGTGAGATTAGACATAGGCTCTGTCAAGCTTGCCAAAAGATCCCTACCTGGTACTGGGATGGCCAAGACTCTTCCTTCATACACTGGGGCCCAGATACAATGATAACATGGCCTAGAGGAAGTGACCAGAGTCAGGGAAAGACATGAAGGACTCAACAACCCCTCTGGAAGAGGTGATCCAGAAAGCTTGAGACAATTTCTCTGGCAATCTTCTGGCTCCAGCCCCAACCTCTTCACTCAGTAGGTCCCGTCTGTCCTCAGCTAAGGGCAGTGATGCAAGCAGGCTTGCTCAACATGTGACCCTGCGTCCAGGATGGCTGGGCCAGGCAGATCACTAGAAGGGCAAGATTGGATGGAGCCCAGGGCCGGATAACGGAAAACCTAAATCTGGTCTTTATTGTCTCAGGATAGTCCTTGGGACTTGAGGGCAGTGGGATGGGTCTTTGGTCCACCTGCTTCCTTGACCAAGGACAGAAATGTGACCAAGGACTTCATTGGAAATTCCTTCCTAGTAGTTCCATGACCCCATAACCTAGCCCAGCTCACCTGGGCCATGTAGCTTAGGATGTGTTTAAGGATTATTACAAAGAGAAGAAAGCAGACCCCATGCTGGCTACATCAGAGGTGACTTTTATAGTTTGGGAGATTCAGAACTATACAGAGGGTGCTGACAGAGCCAGCTATGCGGCTGATAATTTAGTTGGGAAAGATTTTGGCCTCGCAAGAGTTGGAGGTATGATGGATGGTCTGAGGGCCTCACTGTTGTATCTTGTCCATTCCTAAATTGATCACAATTGCACACATACCCCTGTGTGTTTGTTTATTCCAGTCTAGGAGGTGCTCCAGAGACTGCCCATATTCTAAATAGGTCCAACCTTTTGGATCAGGTTTGGGGAACTAGGCAGGATCCTGGTCTCCTGGAAACTACTTCTAGCCAGGAGACTCCTGTGCAGCTCCAGGTCTCAGATTTTTCTCCAAGTCCCCATTCCTTACTCCTTACTTTGGGTAAATCAGGAAGGGCCCCTTCGCCTCCTGTTGCTGGGATTTGAGTCTGATGGCCTAAGGGAGCCTAGCAGGAGTTCGCGGCCAACCCTCCCGCGTCCTCCCTCAAGTGGGATTCCAGTCTCCGGGTCTGCCAGGGTGGGGGCGGGCCGGGCGAGGAGGCCCCGCCCCCAGCCCGCCCCCGGCCCGGGGTGCGAATCCGCTGCCAGAGAGCGACTGGCGATGCTGGAGGTTCTGGAGTCGAAGCGGCTGCAGCTGGCGCCGCGTCTGCCCCGCGTGCCCGGAGCGGATTCTGCCGGCCGCCCCCGGAGCCCTGCTGAGCCGGTTATCGCTTCCTGCCTGTGACCGACCAGCGTTGCAGGTGCGGAGCAGGGAGGGCTGGGCCGGTGGGGAGGGCGCCTCCTGGATGCACGTTGGGGGGCCTTGGGGGACTGTTTCCCTGGTTAGAGAATCCCCGCGCAGGATGCGCGCAATCGCCGCGAGGACTCTGGGGGTCCCAAGCAGGGGCACATCGCACGGTTTCTGCAGATGCGAGGTTGGGTGGCGTGCGGGGTTGGGCTAAAGTTCCCCATTACCTCTGACCGCTTGGGAGGGTCCCAGAGAAAGCCTCTGCAGCTCCGAATTGTAAAAAACATAAACCCTCGAAGATTCGTGGTGCCCCTTATAGGGGGAAAGGGCCAAGGGCCGAGCGGTCCATCCTCGAACCCAGAGCGGTCTTCAGCCCCTCCCCAACTGCCCCTGGGGGCCCCCTCCCTCCGGTTTGGCAGTCACTAATTTCCATGACAACGGAGAGTTCTTTATGGGCGACAATCCGGAGGGGGCTGGGCGGGGCTGCTGCGGGGCTGGGGGAGGAGGTTCTAAGCCCCAGTGGACTATTGGCCCCTAGCTAAGTTCAGTCTTCCGAACCTTCTGAGGGTCTTTGTCGAGGGGGGGGGCAGTGCACTGACACACGTGCGAGGTGGGGGTGCGGGGCGCACATGTTTCTGCTGGGAGGTGCGGGGCTTGGTGCTCACACGTGTGCCTCCCGCATGTGTGTTGCTGTGCCAGCGGGGGCGAGCCAGCAGCACTGGGGAAGGGGGTCAGAGTGGTACCATGGTGAAGAGCAGGGACTCTGCTTGGAGTAGCAGGGGACAATTTGCATTTGCCTCTGTCTTTTTCAGCTTGTATTGCTTGACAGGAGACCCTGGGCTCTTGAGCCCCAGCCCCATGAAGGGCTACCAACTGCTTCCTGACCCCAAACCTGCTCTAGCAGGTACCTTCCTAGAGAACAGGGTCCCCTTTTCCTCACCAAAAGCGTCTACCCGGTTTACACTACTCTAGTAGATCTTTTGCACACCAGCCCCCAAACACAGGCTCAGGCTTTGGGGCCCCCAGGACCATCCTTGCAGAAGTAGGCTGGCTTCCCATCCCCCTCTGAGCTGATTACTGGCTGATTCAGTGACTTCTGAGCCTCAGTTTCCTAACTTGGAAATCAGTATCTCCATTCCTTCAGAGCCAGGATGGAACAGGAGTCCCCCCTTTTCCCTCATTTAGTGTGGATCCCCAGGTGCCATACCCTGGCTTTATCTGCTGCAGACCTTTCTCTGTGTCTTCATTCCCTGGTGGCCACCAATTAGCAGGCTGGTGGCAGTCCTCTGCTCTGAGGGAAACTGAGACCTGGGGCTGTTGGTATGTGTGCCTTTGTCATCCTGCTTGTGGCTTGCTCATGGTGCTGTTTTGGCTGCTGCTTTTGGCCATCCTGAGATCTGCCCAAGACTGAAGACGGGATGAGGCTGAGCTGGAAGAAGGGCCCGGGGAGCCCAAGGCCTGGACAGAGTTCAGCTGATTGAGGTGGAGATTGGGGACCCCGGGTAAGGGAAGTAGGCAAGTTTCTGGGCTTCATGTCCCACAATGCTGTCTTTTCAACTTTTGGACCTCTTCACCTAAGCTGCTATCAGGACAGGGAGTGAGGCTGGGGACTGACCAGCTGGGGGACCCCAACAGCTGGCCTCTTCCCCACCAAGAGGCTCCTAGAAGCTGACCTCTTTTTACTGGGCCTCCTGAACCAAGTACACTGTATGTCTGGGGGATACTGAAGAGCCTCGAAAGCCAAACACCAAGGGTAGCTCCTGGCCCAGGGGATCCGAGCACACGGCCTAGGAGGGTTTAGGCAACTGCTGGGCATTCCGAATCTTCAGAATCTTCAGCCTGCTTCTCTCTTGTGGCTGAGTCCCTCTTTATTCTGCCACTCTCCTTCTTCCAACAGATTCTGCCTTTGTCTCTGCACCTTTCTTTACTAAAGTCTCTTAATTCCCCCACCTTGTTTTCCTTTATGGGTACCAGGGTCACAGAACCCATGGGGAAGGAGCCAGGCCAAAATGTCAGTTTGGGAAGAGGGACCTTTGCTAATACCTACTCCTTACCCCTCCCCTTGTTTTAAAACTTCCATCACCATAGCAACCTTTTACTTCAGTGCCTTCCTCTGCAGCTCCCTTCCTCCAACCAAAGGGATGCAGGGCCTCCAGTGGCTTCAAAGATCAGGACCCCAGGTTCTAAGGCCAGTGACAATTGGCTTGTAGCTTTGCCTGCATGTGGTGAGCTTACTATTCTGGAAATAGCAGTGGACTGCATGCTCACTTCTAAGACTGTGAGGTTGGGGGTTAGCAGGGGCTCCTCCATGCTCCTAAGATAGGTAGAAAAGAGTCAGCACCAGGAACTATTGATGGTGGCCCAGCTTGTTACCCAGATCTGTATGATACCCAGTTTCTTAAGGCAATTGGACAGTAGGCTTGAAGCTTGACTCTTGTCTCTTGTTACCACATACACTAGAAGGAGGTCACTACCTCCCCTAGGCTTGTGGCTGTGAGCTAGACAGGATTTGGGCTGGGGCGTGTCCATTTGCAGTAGAAAACTCAGTCCTAATCTCTAAGAGAGAAGAGGGGAGGGAAGGGAACAGGGTGCCTGCGGGCTGGTGTTCACAGCTGCCACTAAATTGGGAGGTGTTGCCTACAGTCAGGAGTCAGCGGGGAGGCCTCCTGGGCCCTTCCTGGCCTCTCTAGATTTACTGCAAGCTCTAGAGCCCCACATGGCAGATGCCAGGGCAGCTGGAAAGTTCATTTATGGATATGAAAGGTGAGACCTGAGACAGGCTGACCCTGGTGGAAGAAACCCTCAAATGGGGTCTTTTGGCCTCCATTCTGGTTGAGTTTTCTCAGACTTGCCTGAAAATTCAATAGAACTCCTAAGGACCCTTTATTAGTAGGGCACCAAATAAACAAAAGCTTCCTCAGAGTTGCCTGAGACATGAATCACTGAGCCCAGTAGGCAAGGTCCAGAAGCAAACAGTAACAGGAAAGCTTCCAGAGTCTGCTGGAGTGGAGGGCAGTGGTATCGTCCTGTTCTTTCTGCATTGCTTGTGTGTTCCCTTTGGGTGGCCCAGGTATAAGGTTTATGTCTTTTGCAGAGCAGGAAAGGATTTCTGTCTGTAGAAAAGCAGCTACCCTGAAGCTTTTGGGCCATACCTGGGCTAATGTGGAACTGACCAGATTCTGTGGTGTTGGAAGGAAAACTTTCTTTTGTTGGGTGTTAAATTTGGGGCTCATGAGGATGGGAAATGCCAGTCTCCTTCTCCTTGGCCTTCCACCCTTCTTCAAGGTGTCTCTAACTCAGTTGCTCAGCTTTGGGACTGGTCCCTCTCTTGGCTGAGCGGTACCAAGGGGCTTGGTATATACAACCGAGAGCCTCAGTGGGGTAGCGTTAGGTAGCAGATGGTGAAATAAACGGGGTAGAGGAGATAAGAGTACTGATTGGAGACATGCTTTCTTTTCTCTTGACTGAAAGATCTAGGTGTATAAGTGAATTCAATTAGACTGTCGAGGAGGTATAGTGATTGGGTGACACCTGGGTAGCCAAGATAGAGGGTAGTGGTGGCAAAGTAGATCTGTCCCTGTCTCATTATTGAGACCTGTAGGAAGGACATGGCTGTAGGTTGTCAGAATTGTGGGCTTTCTGTGGTAGAGAGACCCTAACACCAGCCCAGACCCCACAGCATGAATGTACATGTATAGTCAAGCTGGTGCCAGGATCAGAGCCAAACACACACAAAACCTCCCACCTATAACCACGCTGGCAGAGGTGAGAGCTGTTGGACTGAGGAGGA
The DNA here is from genome assembly GCF_011064425.1 of Rattus rattus. Lineage (NCBI taxonomy): Eukaryota > Metazoa > Chordata > Mammalia > Rodentia > Muridae > Rattus > Rattus rattus. Next base: position 99,272,348 of record NC_046161.1, read on the forward strand.
AGATGGAGCTTGGAGAAGGTGTCTCAGAAAAGGACCATTTGCATCTGGCCTTGGAGCATCAGGATTGTTTTAGACAGCTTGTTACATAGACAACCTTATGATGTCAGAATTTGTACGGAAAGAACACACAGCCCCTGGTCCTGATTCCTTGCCGGTATAGAGGCTGTTTCGCAGGGCAGCCCAGGCGGGTGGCACTCCTACTGGTGCCTACACTTCCTGCCCTGGAGTAGACATACTTGAGCTGGCGAATCACCTGTTGTCGGACATTTAGGTAGCCGCCGATTCCTTTTTAATGTTATAAATAACTCTGTGGTGACAAACAGAATTCCCACGGGAGGCTTTGGGGGAAGGGTATTTGCATCAGAGGGAACAGTGTAACAAAGCAACAGAACTAGGAGTGAATGGTCCCTGCCCAGCCCTCCTGGGAAACCTGCAAGCCAAGGTACCATTCTCCTGCTCAGTGACTGACCCTCAGATTCTAGCCTGGGAGGGTAATCTTCCCATGAGCCCCCGGGGTGGGGGAATGTCCTTAGAGTACATGAGGACTGATGCAGGCCTCTCCCTCCAGATGTTACGGTGTGGAGATGGGCGGCTGGCAGTGGTGGTTGGCTGTGCCTGTGCTTCCAGCTGCAACAATGAGATTTTAGCCACACTTACCTCCCTAGCAGATGCAGGAGCAGGCATTTTGGACGTAGTGGCAAAGAGGCCAGCCGACATCTTCAAAGCCTCTCTTGTTTGCCTCTGTTGTTCCTTGCTAGATGGCTTAAGCTCTGACTCCGTCTCACTGATGAAATGTGTGTATTCCCCAAGCCCAAGCAATCCTCGTGAAGAAGTTATGGAATTTGATCCCTAATGCTGAAGACACGTTTGAGGGGGGCTTCCAGGGAGGGTTGCGATCCCTGGGAATAGTATGGCTGGCTTCTGCCTGGGAGGAAGTGGTTGGCATCTAGGACTACCCATAGGGCTTGTCTGGGGCCCCCAGCTTGCCGGGTCCTCCTCCTTAAGGAGGACTGACACTGTAAGTGCCTTCAGATAGGGGACTATTTAGGTGCTCAAGGCCCTGCCTGAGCTCTTTTCACTTCAAGCACTTTTGGGGGCAGAGGTGGCAGAGGCAGAGCAGTTTCAGTGTGGCCTCAGTGTAGAGTTGAGCTTGCTATAACCACAGGCTGGCACAAAGCAGATTTTATGGAGGCAGACCCTGGGGTTAGATCTGTAAAGGTAGATGCAGCCATCTACCTCCAAACAAGGACATTGGGTACCTTTCCCTTTGGATGCTGGGTCCAGCCATCCAGCTCTATAATTTAGGATTGATCTGTAAAGGACAGAGTGGGGGCAGGGCCCTGTGCTCCGGGTGCAGAGTTCCCGGAGCCTGGTGAGCCAGCAGTAACTGGACCAAACCTCACCTGGCTCCTATGCTCCTGCAGTACATGAGCGCTAGGCAGGCTTGTGTCAGCCTTCTGGACCGTTACCCCTGCATGCCTCCCGGCAAAGCCTTCTGCTCCCAGCCCCAACCCTAATGCTACTTTTCCCCTACAAGGAACATGTGTCCCTCCAGGCATATCACATGCAACATGTCTGAATTCAATATTTACTAAATCCATCAAACTAATCATAATAAAAGCTTTAAAACAGCATCAGAGCATGGCGGCACATACCTACAACCCCAGCACTCAGGAACAGGGGCAGGGAGACTGCCTCAGTTATACAGAGAGTTTGAGGCCAGCTTGAGATACATGAGATTCTGTATCAAAAAACAAATAAACAAAAGATATAAATTTCAACGGTCACTTTTTTTTTTTTTTTTTTTTTGGTTCTTTTTTTTCGAGCTGGGGACCAACCCAGGGCCTTATGCTTCCTAGGCAAGCGCTCTACCACTGAGCTAAATCCCCAACCCCTTCAACGGTCACTTCTTGGTCCTAAAGAGAACTCCTATTTCCTTTAACGCTTTAACGTCCTAGAAAAGTATGTACACACACACACACACACACACACACACACACACACACACACACAAATAAATAAATGTTTGAAATTTGAAAATTATTCATTTTCTTGTATGTGTGTGTGTGTGTGTGTATATGTGTGTGTGTGTGTGTGTGCACATGCATATGCATGTGTGTGAACACTCATGCCTGCAGATACCCAGAAACCAGAAGAAAAGCAGCAGTGTTGGTGTTATTCGCTATTCTCCACCTGTTCCTTTGAGGCAGGTCTCTCCCTGAACCCGTCTGTGCCTTGCATTTTCTTGGCTAAACTAGGAGTAACAAGCCCCAACAGTTCTCTCTGCCCACCCTTGCAGCTGGGGTTTCAGGCATGTGCAAGATATGTGGCCTCTTAGACGGGTTCTGGGATTCAAACCCTGGGACCACGTAATCGTGCAGCAGGCCTTCTGAAGAGCTGAATCATCTCTCTAAATGCCTGCAAGTCCCTTTCGTTTGTTTTGTTTTTAAGACAGGGTTCCTCTGTGTAACTCTGACTGTCTGGAACACTCTGTAGACCAGGTTAGCCTCGAACTCAGAGATACACTCGCCTCGGTTTCCCAAATGCTGAGGGGTTAAAGCTGGGCCACCGTGGCCCAGCCTGCACATACGTCTTTAGTAAGACATAAAGGTGGTGGGAAGTGGGGAGATAGCTCTTCCAGAGGAGCTGGGTTCAATTCCCAGCACCCATGTGGTAGGTCACAGCTGTCCCTAAGGTCTGACACCCTCACACAGACATACGTGCAGGCAAAACACCAATACAATAAAATAAAAATAATTTGAAAAATTTTTAAAAAGATATGAAGTATGTTCCTTCATAACTACCATTCAGGTGTAGAAATGGGTCTTCCCGAAGCCCCCATGTGTCCTAACTCAGGCACCCTATCCTGTCCCTTAGGAACCACTATGTGAATCTTTAAACTTATTTTCTGCTTTTTCTGAACAGCCTTACTTCCATGCTCGAGTCCCCAGCAGTATGGCAAGTTCTGCCCGTTTTGAGCTCTGTATCAAAAGACTCACACCACATGCATTCTTTCCTGTTTCTGTCAACACGGCTTTTTGCAAGATACACTGTTTGGCTGAGTAGAGCCATAGCTCTCTCATTTCCTTTGCAGCATAACATCGTATTATATGACTTTGCCACAGTACATCCTGCTGGGGGTAGATATTTGGGCTCTTTCCAGCTTTTAGCAATTATGGATACGGCAATTATGAGCATTCTTACCCAAGTGTCCTGAGGCATAAGTGTATGCCTGCCTCTCTCTCCCGCCCTCTCTTTGATGGGATCTCTCTATGTTGCCGAGGTGGGCCTGGGACTCCTGGGGGACACTTGGCTCAAATGCATGCATTTCTAGGGAGCAAGTATTTAAAGTACACAGGGTAGGCTTGAGAAGTTGTGCAGTGGTTAAAAGCACTGGCTGCTCCTCCAGAGGGCCTGGGTTCAGTCCCCAGCACAAAAAACAACAGCTCATAACTGTACAACTCCAGTTCCAGGGGACCCAACCCCCTCTTCTGGCCTCCAGAGATACTAAGCACATATATGACGCATATGTAGGGCAAACAACATACACATGAAAATAAATAATTTTAGCTGGGCAATGGTGACACATACCTTTAATCCTAGCACTCAGAAAGCAAGGTAGGCTGATCTCTCTGAGTTTGAGGCCAGCCTGGTTTACAGAGAGTGTTCCAGGACAGCCAGGGCTGTCTTGTTACACAGTGAAACCCTATCTCAAAAAACGGAACCAACCAACCAACCAAATAAACTTAAGAATATAAAAGAAGGGGTTGGGGATTTAGCTCAGTGGTAGAGCGCTTGCCTAGCAAGCGCAAGGCCCTGGGTTCAGTCCTCAGCTCGGGGGTGGGAAGGTGGGGGGGAAGAGGATGTTATATAAAGTTAAGTGGAGGTGATGTGGCAATCCAATATCTTCCCATACTAGCTTGTTAATGCAACTGAATGAAGATAACTCAGAGAATGGTGATATTGCAAAGATTAAGAAGGAACTTGCTAACTTTAATAACTAACAGGAATTTGAGACAAAGAGGAATGAATCCAGTATCGTTGTATATTAAATAGATTGCTTAATATGTACATGTATTAGACATACAAATTTAATAAAGAATAGTTCTAAAAAGAAAAGAATATAAAAGAAGTACAGAGTATATTTGTTTGACAAAACTGGCCTTATCCTGTTTCTTCTTTTAAGACAAAGTCTCCTGTAGCCTAGGCTAGCCTTGAACTCATCAAGTAGCTGGGGCTTCCTTGAACCCCGATCCTCTTGCTGCCACCTCTTAAGTTCTAGGATTCCAGGTCTGCACCCCACCTAGCTCCCAGCTTTTTTTTAAAGGGGAGTTGCCCTCTTCCAACAGATTTCATTTTGTCCATAGCCTCACCAGCATTTGGCATCTTTAGACCATCCGAGCGAGATACACAGCTAGTATGGGGGAGAGCTCGTGAGATCTCAGCCCTAGACAAAGGACTACAGGCAGCTAAGGAAGGCTTAGAGTGGGAGAAGCAGTCTTCCCCAGGAAAGAGCACGTCAGGTGATTATCCAATACCAAGTGGTCAGCCCTGAAAGCATGCATACAAGTAACACGATGTGGACCTAGCAGGTTATAGTTATGTAATCAGAAATACGTGCATACGCACAAGAGCAAGACAGAGGGCAGGAAGGGGAAAATGATATAATTAGGTTATAATTTCGAAGAAATTACTGGAGTAAACTTGGGTCTCTCTTTCCATCCTGTGGGTTCCAGGGATCAGACTCAAGTTTGGAGGTCAGTGCCCTTACCTGGTGAGCCACCTGGCTGACCCTAAAGAGACTGATGGTTTAATCCCATTATTGGAGAGGTGGACCCAGGAGGATTTCAGCAAGTTCTAGGCCAGCTTGATGTACATATTGGGCCTAGGGCATCTAGGGCTAAATAGTGAGACCCTGTCTCAAAAGTCAAAACTAAATAAATAAACAGATTGTCCTGTAAGTCTTTTCAAGTGTATATAATGAAAGAACAATTTCTTAATATGTCAACTTAGTCAATTTTTGCTTGGTGGGGACCGTTGTAGTTCAGGCAGCCTGGTTGAATGGCTGCATCTATGGCTCAAAAAAGCAGGGTAAATCTATATCTGCCTACTTTGCCCTTCACTTGACCTGAGCTGAGTTGGGATTTTCCAAAAGCAATTTCAGTGTTGGGGGACGGGGTGTAAGAAAACGGTATAGCTGATCCAGACCCCATCCTGTTTTGCGTCTCAGAGCCTAGCAATGCCGTTTGGGTGTGTGACTCTGGGTGACAAGAAGAACTATAACCAGCCATCGGAAGTGACTGACAGATATGATTTGGGACAAGTCGTCAAGACGTGAGTGTTGGGCTATTGCACAGAGACGGGTGGAGAGACCAGGGTTGGGAAAGAGGGACCGGAGTGTACCCTGTCCTAAGTAAGGCCTGGTGTGCCTGCTGGCTTCAGCGAGGAGTTCTGTGAAATCTTCCGGGCCAAGGACAAGACAACAGGCAAGCTGCATACCTGCAAGAAGTTCCAGAAGCGTGATGGCCGCAAGGTTCGGAAGGCAGCCAAGAACGAGATTGGAATCCTGAAGATGTGAGTTGGGGGGGGGGGTTTGAGAGATGGCAGGGGAGGGCTTGAAGGCCAGAGCACCTCAGGAACTACACATTAGAATGTTACAAACCAAGGGGCCGGGATTTAGCTCAGTGGTAGAGCGCACCTAGGAAGCGCAAGGCCCTGGGTTCGATCCCCAGCTCAAAAAAAGAACCAAAAAAAAAAAAAAAAAAAAAAAAAAAAAAAGAATGTTACAACCACTCAGTATAAGGACCAGAGCTTCTCTCTCAGGGGTACACACCCAACCCTGACTACTGACTCCTCCCACTGCCACTAGGGTAAAGCACCCCAACATCCTGCAGCTGGTAGATGTGTTTGTGACCCGCAAGGAATACTTCATCTTTCTGGAGCTGTGAGTACCATTCTGGGGTTCCAGGATTCCCCAGTCCCTAGGGTCTTTTCTTTCTCCTCCCTTTATAGCTAAAGAAACCCATTTTTGGAGCCCTTTGGGTCCCAAGGCCCTAGGCCCTGCCCAGCCAAGTGCCTGGTACAAATCAGGCCTCCCAAATGCTCTTGTCCTACCCCCGACCCTGCCCACACCGGGCTCAGGGGCTGGTGTCCCTCAGGGCCACGGGGAGGGAGGTGTTTGACTGGATCCTGGACCAGGGCTACTACTCGGAGCGAGACACGAGCAACGTGGTGCGGCAGGTCCTGGAGGCTGTGGCCTACTTGCACTCTCTCAAGATTGTGCACAGGAACCTCAAGGTAAGGCCAGAGCCAGAGGAACTGGATCACTTGACAAACTGGGCTGGGAGAGCATGAGCGCCGCCACATTGGCCTCTGGTCCAGCTTTTGAGGCCCTCATAATGACTTCTGCCCACCCTTCTACCATTCTCTCCTGAACAGCTAGAAAACCTAGTGTACTACAACAGGCTAAAGAACTCAAAGATTGTCATCAGTGACTTTCACCTGGCTAAGCTAGAGAACGGTCTTATCAAGGAGCCCTGTGGAACGCCGGAGTATCTGGGCAAGGATGGGACACGGGATGGGTGGAGGGACAGCCTTCAGGGAGATACTTTGGGGTAGGGGAGAAGCTCTGTTCTAGGCTATAGATGCTACTCTATATGGCTAAGCTTGATACTGACCAGCAGATGACCACTTTTTTTTTTTTTAGCACCGGAAGTGGTAGGACGGCAACGGTATGGACGTCCTGTGGATTGTTGGGCCATTGGTGTCATCATGTATATCCTGTGAGTGGAAGGGCACAACAGTTGAAGCCAGGTGGGCTGGACAGTTATGTCTGTGGCCCTCCTAGGTGACCCTACTCCATGTAGGCTTTCAGGCAACCCGCCCTTCTATGAGGAGGTAGAAGAAGATGACTATGAGAACCATGATAAGAATCTCTTCCGCAAGATCCTCGCCGGTGACTATGAGTTTGACTCTCCGTACTGGGATGATATTTCTCAAGCAGGTGAGGGGATGCCTGGCATGTGGGCAGAGTATAGGGCAGTATGGAGGGAGGCGCCGCTCTCAGCTTCTGCTGGATTCTACTCCTACTCCCCAGCCCATACATCACATCTAGACAATGAGATGGGGCAGCCTTGCCTAGCCCATCCCTGGCTTTGTCCCCAGCCAAAGACCTGGTCACAAGGCTGATGGAGGTGGAGCAAGACCAGCGGATCACCGCCGAAGAGGCCATCTCCCATGAATGGTGAGAGCAGGGCCTTGTGGGAGGAGTGGGTATCCTGTTGCACTCTGGATGTCTTACACTGGAAGTCCTTATCTTTGAGGTCTTGAGGGTAAGGGAAGGCTTTGTAGAGCTGTGGCCAAACCAGACGCTCTGCCTGGTGGCCCTAGCTCACACAGGGAAGGGCTGTGCAGTCTCCACGAAGGCACAGACCATGCCGATCTGATGCACCCACCTCCTTTCTAGGATTTCTGGCAATGCAGCTTCTGATAAGAACATCAAGGATGGCGTCTGTGCCCAGATCGAGAAGAACTTTGCCAGAGCCAAGTGGAAGGTAGGCTTTGGCTTGCTTTCTTCCTGGCCCGATTCCAAGTGCTTCCTCTTGCACCCCACAGCTCCTTGCTGCTGCTGCACCTCTTCAGCTGAACACAAAGTTTTCTCAGGCCATCACATGCGGCTGTTGCTGCTGCGGTTGGTTATCAGAAGCTGAAGTAATGAGTAGTTGGGTAGCCAGCTGGGGTACTATGGAAGGGGCTGGGTTTAGCCGTTTGGAAGGAGTAGATCTCGTGAACCTCACCACAATCCTTTCTTCAATGTCCTCCTTTCAGAAGGCTGTCCGAGTGACCACTCTCATGAAGCGGCTCCGGGCACCAGAACAGTCTGGAACGGCTGCTACTTCAGATGCTGCCACTCCCGGGGCTGCTGGTGGGGCCGTCGCTGCAGCTGCAGGTGGAGCTGCCCCAGCCTCTGGAGCCAGTGCTACTGTAGGCACAGGGGGTGATGCTGGGTGTGCAGCCAAGAGCGATGACATGGCCTCTGCAGATCGTAGTGCCACCCCAGCCACAGATGGCAGTGCCACCCCAGCCACAGATGGCAGTGTCACCCCAGCCACTGATGGGAGCATCACCCCAGCCACTGACGGGAGTGTCACTCCAGCTACTGACAGGAGTGCTACACCAGCTACTGATGGGAGAGCCACACCAGCCACAGAAGAGAGCACAGTGCCCGCCACTCAAAGCAGTGCCGTGCCAGCTGCAAAGGCAGCAGCCACCCCTGAGCCGGCTGTGGCCCAGCCGGACAGCACAGCCCTAGAGGGTGTCACAGGCCAGGCTCCACCCTCTAGTAAAGGAGAAGAGGCTACTGGCTGTGCCCAGGAGTCTCAGAGGGTGGAGACAAGCTGAATGGGCAGTCTGTTGGGGGTTTTGAGGGATGGGAAGGAGGGTGGGAGTTTGGATGAGGGGCTTCTCACTGTATATAGAGTCACTGGCATGATGCCCTAGCTCCCCCCAAGCTCCCTCATCCCAGTGGGGCATGCCTGGGGGCCATGGGAGAGCAGTGTCGTCTCCTGTGTGGATGTATGTGAGTGGTGGGCAGGCCAGAGGCAGGGCCAGCCCCAGCCCCTGCATGGATTCCTTGTGGCTTTCTGTCTTTCGCTAGCTTCACCAGTTTCTGTTCCTTGTGGGATGCTGCTCTAGGGATACTCAGGGGGTCCTTGCTCTCCTTCCCTTCCCGTCTTCTCATTTCCCCAGGCAGGCCCTGCAAGCCTCATACTTTCCCAGGCCCTAAATGGGTGGCCTTGCCCTGAGAGCTGGTCCTCCAGCGAGGCCCTGTCAGCAGTGTTAGGCTCCTGCACACGAAGGTGTGTGTACCTGTGGTGTTTGGGCTGCTCTAGGAGTAGATGCTGGCTGTAAGAGATGATGCAGAAATCTAGGGCAGTGTGCTTTAAGTTAAGTCTGGTCACATGGTTGGGGGCAGGCACTGCATGTTAGCTGTGGGGATCCTCAGAAGTGGGAGAGAGAATGGGTAGAAGCGTCCATCTTTTTCCCTGGGTGGGGGTGGGGATCTTCCCTCTGAAGATCCTTGTGTTATTTCATAGCCTCCTGAGTCCTGTAGTGGGTTGCTCTGCATCCTGATTCTTACCGACACTCCAAAGGAAGAGAGAAACATGTTGGATGCAGCAGCGATGCCTAGGAGAACAGAGTACAGGGCCAGCAGCACCAGTGCCCCAGCCTATCTGGGTCTTCTCTGTGAGCTAGATAGGGAGGACTGGTGTCCCCCATGGTCTTCCTAGATGCCACTACCAACGAAGAGACCTTTCCCATAGCCACCTCATGCAGGCTCAGGCCATAAATCCTCTTCCTCCCAGGGAGGCATGGCAGTACCTCATAGGCTGCTTTGGGAGCTTGCTTTTCACAGCGGCAGATTTTCTGCTCTTCGTTCAGCAATGCGGAGAGGCTTTACCTCTATGTCTACTACTAGAGGCTGAGGTATCGCTCAGCCATGGGATGAGGAAGTAGAATAAGATTTCCCAGCTCCCTGAGGGATGCTCTCGGCAGGCACCCTTGGTCAGACTCTACCACAGCCTGCACAGGCAGCCACGCTGGTCCTTGCCCTTGCTCGGCACTCCATGGTGGTCCTGCCCTTCTCCCTGCATGCCTGTGGGTCTGCTCTGGTATGTGAAGGTTGGTGGGCTAACTGTGTGCCTGCTGAACCTGGCAAATAAACGTCACCCTGCAAAGCCTCTGGCCACCCTCTTGCCTTTTCTTCCTCTGTCCTATTGGGGAGGAGCCTATGGAAGGCAGTGTGGGAGGGAAGAGGCCATGGGAGCAGTTCCGGGTAGCGGCTGATGCTCAGTGCATTGCTTGGGGTGAGAGTGGAGGTCACCTTCTCCGATGTGTACCTGGATGATGTTAATGGGAAATCCTCTGGACTCAAAAAAACCATGAGAGTGGTGTGTTTAAGCCAAGAAGTATCCCTAGCCGAGCACTGAAGGGCTGATGCTTTTCCAATTCTTGTTGACGAAGAGCCTTTGTCTTAACTTGGACATAGAGGTGGAATCCACTCAGGGACAACCACTATAGGAAGTGACCTTGTTCATGGGCACAGTGGGCCTCCTTGGGCTGGGGAGAAAGTGGGGTTGCACAAGTTTTGTGCTGTATGTTGATGCCTACTTCCTGTGAATACCTGTGCTTTCCACTTAGACCAAAAAGATTTCATTCTGTCTTCCCCGGCTGACGCAGACCTGCTTTATAATATGGAGTCATGTATGTTCCTTCTGGGGGAGTAATACTGCTAATGATACCATAAAAATCCCTAAGGAGATCCGCTTCAACTCGGAGGGGCTTTGGTAAACTCACCTGGGTTGCTTTCTCAGGGAAGACCTTAAATTATCTGATGTGGGAATAATAAAGAGGGTTTGCTATTTCCTGGTCTTTGAAGCATCTGTACCTCCAAAATCACCATCTCACAGTCCCAGGCATGAGGAATCCTGGGAGGTTAGGGCTAAATTACTGGCCCTAGTGTCTACCTAATCTCAAAGGTTATTAGGTCATATTTGAATGAAGCCAGGGCTAGTGTAGTGGTTTGAAGGGTTAGGACTTAACCTATCCATCTTTACAAGGTCATCATAATAGAAGGCTGAGAAAGTGGGGGGGCTTCTTTCTGTCGGGAACTGCGGGTTTCCAGCGTATGGCCTATTACTTTCCATAGCCATGGTACCATCATCCCTTTTTCTTGGCATGCCAGTCTATTTGACTGTCCCAAAGTGCAGCAAGAAAGGGTCTGGTTCGCTTCTCACCGGCTCCAGCTTGAGACAATGCCCCGCTTGGCAGGGATAGGGGTCAGACTGTAGCTTCACTGTTTTCTGCCACAGTCTATCACAGGTTTTTGGTTTTTTTGTTTTGTTTTTGTTTTTTTCCGGTAGATGCACTTAGACTCCAAAGACCTACGTCCCAGGATTCCACACGGCTGGCGGGCTGTTTATTGCAGCCGTCCCAGCGTCCCGCCCCGAAGTTTGTCCAATCAGGGGGGAGCACTCAGACGTGGGTTTGTTATGACTTCCGGTTCACTGCCGGAAGTCGTGCGGTGGAGCGAAATTTGAAGGAGTGGGAACCGCGGCCGGTTCGGCCACCCAACTGTGTCTGTTGCTGGCTGCTGGCTCTCTGTGCTGCTTGAGCCGAGCCATCATGCCTATCCGCGCGCTGTGCACTATCTGCTCCGATTTCTTCGATCACTCCCGTGACGTGGCTGCCATCCACTGTGGCCACACTTTTCATCTGCAATGGTGAGTGACGGCGAGGTGTAGGGCCCCGGTGCGTGTCCTAGAACCATTTAGACGCTAACGCCATTGGTTGTCCATAGAGACAATCCATCCTCGGATCTAAGACAAGTGACGACGACATTAGAGGAGCCTCACGGAAGCTTTCCAACGTGGGCAGAAATGGGCCAGGTGGAAGTGATACGGGTAGCCCAGGGAGGGATACGGTGAAAAGAGTTAGGTGCTAAGAAATGTGCCTTTAAAATTATTAGTCTGAGCGAAGATGAACTTTTACTGCACTAACGAAGCATTTTATTTGAGATTCAAAAAATTGACCAACAACTTGGTAGGTTTTTGGCAACCTTTGAGAGTCTGTGTCGTTTGCTGGATGAATTGGGTTGTTTTCATCCAGAAACATCTCGTTGATCAGACACTCCAGGAAACCTGACTTAACTTGGAATGGCAAGGAAATGTCTTCCTGTCAAGGGGTCCTGACACTTAACTGTTTCGTGAATGACAAAAGACAGTCCCTTTGCAACTGGGCAGGCTGGTTCAAAGCTCCCAACAAAAGAGAAAATAAGGTAGAAAAGAAGTCCTTTGGGGAGACTGGGAGGTTTGGGAGGGGCAAAAGGGTCCAAGAGGCAGGAAGAGGTGTGAACACTACGGGTGTCTCTTATTTGAAAAGCTTTGTTTAAAACCAGTGTTACAGATTGGGGATTTAGCTCAGTGGTAGAGCGTTTGCCTAGCAAGCACAAGGCCCTGGGTTCTGTCCCCAGCTCCGGAAAAAAAGAAAAGAAAAGAAAAACAAACAAACAAACAAACAAAAAACCCAGTGTTGCAGTCTGCAGTGTTGCATATCCCAGTACAGGCTGGAGAGGAGGGAAAGTGTGGAGACAGAATGATCGGGAGTTTTAAGGTCAGTCTCAGCTACAAAAGTAAGGTAGAAGTCAGCCTGGACTCTCCGAGACTTTGTGTCAAACAAACAAACAAACAAACAAACAAACAGAACCACATATTTTAAGTTATGTGTTCTATGTGTGTGTTTGTGTGGCTATGTGCATGGGAGTGCACGTAACCACAGAGGCCAAAGTCGTCTGATCTCCATGGAACTGGAACTACAGACAGTTGTGAGTCACCCGATGTGGCTGCTGGGAACTGAACTCAGGACAGCTGGAAAAGCAGTACCAACGCCTACCTTCAACCAGTGAGCTATCCTCTCTCCAGCCTTTTAAACACAAACAAACAAGCCTCGCTGTGCATGGCTCAGGAGAACTGGTTCTATTTCTTCAGCCTCCTAGAGCTCAGACTGCAGGTGTTCGCTCCATGTGTCCCCATCCCTCAGATCCACGCCCCAGGCATGGAAGGCAAGGGCTCTGTGGCCGGTTTATCCCCCCAGGCCTTGTATCTATTTTTGTTTGTTTGTTTTGTTTTTGAAATAGGGTCTTGCTGTGTAGTGTTGGCTTGTCTGAGATTCAAGGCAGTCCTCCTGCCTCAGCCTCCTGAGTCCTGGGATTGCAGGTGAGAACCACCACTCCCGGCTCCCACCTACCTATGTACTTTGTCTCGTGTATCCTAGGCTGGCCTTGAACTTGTTGCATAGCCAGGGATGACCCTGGGTTTCTGATCATCCTGTCTTGATCTCTCAAGTGCGGGAAGTACGTACCACCATGCTTGATTTATATAATGCTAAGGATTGAATAATGCTGGGGCTTTGTGCACGCTTGGCACTGTTCATTGAGCTACATTCCAAGGCCTTCCTACCCCCACGTATATTTGAATAAACATTTTTTTTTTTTTTTGAGACAGGGTCTTACTATGTAGCTGACCATGAACAAGGAGATCCATCTGAGCTTGGAAATTAAAACTGTATACCACCCCACCCAGCACTCTTTTAAACATCTTTTTTTTCTTTTAAGATTATTTTATGTATATGCGTACACTGTCGCTGTCTTCAGACACACCAGATGAGGGCATTGGATCCCCATTCCAGATGGTTGTGAGCCACCATGTGGTTGCTGGGATTTGAACTCAGGACCTCTGGAAGAGCAGTCAGTGCCCTTAACCGCTGAGCCATCTCTCCAGCTCTGTTTTAACCATCCTCAGATGCTGATTCAGTGGCATTAAGTACATTAGCAATGTTATGTAACCTTCTTTTCTTTTTTTTTTTTGGAGCTGGGGACCGAACCCAGGGCCTTGCGCTTGCTAGGCAAGCGCTCTACCACTGAGCTAAATCCCCAACCCCATTATGTAACCTTCAGTGTCGTTATCCGAACGTGCCATCAGCTGGACAGAAGCACACACCCCATTGAATACTAACTCTCTGTGTAACTCCTCCCAGCCCCTGAGACCCTCTGCTGCTCCTCGTGTCCCTGAGTTCCCCATTCCTGGGATCCCGTGTAGGTGGAGTCCTGTATTCTCTGCCCTTTCCAGAATTCCACGTAGCATACTAATTTTAACATTCACCCATCTCTTAGCGTGTATCAGAATTTCATTGCTGTTGTGGCCAATGTTTAATTGTATGTATGAAAATACCATATTTTGTTTATCCGCTCGTTTGTTGATAGACAGGTATTTCCAGATTTTGACGGCTGTGAATAATGCTTCTGTGAACCGCTGTACAGATACCTGTCTGAGTCCTTGTTTCCAGTTCTTAGAATGTATACCTGGGAGCGGAAAGACTGGGCCATATGGAGATTCTATATTTAGGTTTTTTTCGGAACTGGCATACTATTTTCCACAACAGCTGCCGACTTCTCTCTCTGCGTCTCTGTCTGTCTCCCTCTCTCTCTCTCTCTGTCTGTGTGTCTCTCTAGTTCTCTCTCACATCTCTGAGTTGCACAAGCTGGCTTTTAAACACCATTCTATTGTTTTTTAGTGCTACACATTGTAAACACGGACTGGTATGTACTAATCCCATGCTCTACCCCGAGCTAAATCACACACAGGCACGTGCACAGAGTTTTAGACAAGTTCTCATTATGTAACCCAGGTTGGCTTCGAACTCATAATCCTCTTGCCTCAGCCCCCTACTTGCTGAAATTTCAGGTGTGCACCATAATGTTCCAGTATATGCCCCCAACTTTCCTGCAACAAAAAGATTCCAGTTTTTTCACATGTACCCTAGCCTGGCCTTAACTTGACGAACACCTTGTCTTAGGCACGAGCCACTGTCTTCCTTACTATATTCTGTTGAAATACTGTAGAAGAAACTACAGAAAGTACACGTGGTAAAAGTGCATAGCTTGTAGGGTTGTCTCAAGCCCAGCACATCTGTGCAGCCAGAATGCAGATCTAGAAGCATGGTATAGGATCGGGAGGGTAGCTCACTGGTACAGCACTGGTCCCGCATGAATGGGGACCTGGGTTTGCTCTCCAGCCCCTCAGAAAAAAAGGATAATGTCTGCATTAAAAACCTTACCTCACGTGCCCTTCTGATTATCCCCACCAGCCGCCCACACACACACATAAAGGTACCACTTTGCATGTGTTTTTCTTTTATGCAGATGAGATCATACAGAATATGCTTTTGTGCGTGTGTCTAACTTCTTTTCATCATGTTTTAATGATTCATTGATAGTGTGCTCCTTAGTTAACTCCTGTGCCTGATTAGCTTTAGTTTAGTTGTACGTGGCCTTTGAATGTATTTGTAGTTTTTAATGTATTTATAGGAAATATTTGGACATGTGAGATGGTTTTCAAAGGGGAGTTTGTCTCTTATTCCTCGGGTGAAGAAGGCTGCCTCACTCTTACCCGCAGTCTCTCTCCAAAGTCTAGGCTGGTTTGGAGCTTGTGATCCTCTAGCCTAGCCCGAGGGTTACAGTTAGGAACCAGCACACCTATGGGCAACTGTTTCAGTTAATATTTGATGCCTGTCCATACCAATAAATTATGTAAATCTGGCCATGGTTTGCTTTTACCATTACTTAAGGGTGTAGCTCTAAGAGTGTAGCTTCAATCTAAAGTTGGGGATTACCAGAGACTGGATCTCTGAGAGAATGTGAGCTTGTCTGTTACCTACACTGTACAAGCCATTTGCAAAGAACTGCCCTGGGCCAAGACTTCAAACCCCAAACAACAGCACTGCTCAGGCCTTCAGGACTGTCCTGCCTGCAGTGATAGCTTCTCCTGGCCAGCAGGCAGGTAGGTGGGCAGGCAGGCAGGCAGGCAGGCGGGGCCGCCTGTGTCAAAGAGGAGCTAATAACAGTGGTCATGTGACCTGTATCCCCAGCCATGCCAGGATTACTAGTTTTCTATTCTGTTTTCACTGTAGCCTAATCCAGTGGTTTGAGACAGCACCAAGTCGGACCTGCCCCCAGTGTAGAATCCAGGTAAGGATGATGGAATGGGGACATCTCATCTGAAGACCTATACCCCTTCTTCCCAGAAAGCAGGGAATGGGGAAGACATCTCTGAAGGAGAAACGCTCTGACTTTTGACCTCTTGGTTTGAAGCCAGTTGATACTCCCAAACATCTGTGTGTGAGGAGGCCTGCTTACACCCCACGGGTGGCTGGGAGATGGACTTTCATACCTAGGCTTCACTTGTGTGTATGTGGCCTCCTCTAATATTAGCAGATGTCCCTGTGCATAGACATGACTTCATCCACCAGCAGACCAGCAGTCCTGACTCTGTGTACGTGTGGGAATGAAGAAGTCTTCTGACTCAAAAGGACGCACACTGGAAAGTGAGGTCTGCAAGCAGACCTGGAACACGTGGCAGGCAGTCCAACCCATGCTCAGGCCTTCCTCCTCACCTTTGACCACACTTCACCGTTCTTCTCTGTCTTGTTTTCCCATCCAGGTTGGCAAAAAGACTATCATCAACAAGCTCTTTTTTGACCTTGCCCAGGAAGAGGAGAGTGTCTTGGATGCAGAATTCTTAAAGGTACACAGAATTTATCTCCTCCTACTAAATTCTAAACCCTCTGGAAGTTTACCTTTCTACTTAGAAAAAGTGCCCAGAGTGAGTGGAGCTATCAAGGTGCAGGCAAGTGACCTTGAGACAGTCATCAGAGGCCTACAGTGTAAGAGGAGAGGGCCAATTGACTAGTCTATCTCCCCTTGGGCTTTTGGGGCTCCTTGGACCAAAGGATGTAATGTGCTTCTAAGACTGAGCCGTATGAAGAACTTATGGTTTTCCTGACCAACCCACTTTCTCGCTGGCCAGTTAGTGACAGGTCAGAGAATGGTCCTTCCATTCTCACTGGTCCAGGAAGATGTGTGAATCCACCATCCCCTAACCTGACTGGGACTCAGACTTGCCTGGAGCACATGGTGTAAATGCCTGGGCCTTTCAAAAGCCCAGCCGTAGAGGGCAATGCCCCTGTAATCAGGATTTCTAACCAGATGGAAAGCCAGACCTCAGAGAGGATAACCAGGTCACCTTCTATAGTCTCCCATTTCCCCCTCCAGTCCAAAATCTCCTTCCTTTTAGTTTGAGGAAGCTGGATTGGCAGAATGTCTTGATGAAATTGAGTTGGAGTTTGCAAGTGATTGCTGGGCTGTAAGGGTTAATTTGCTGAGAATCTGTCAAGATTACAACTCATTTGACCTGAATCCCCTGGATGTTGTGATGTCCTTGAAACCTCCGAGCTTCAAGATGGGTTGAGCTTTTGTGTTTAGAGCCAGCCTGCTCATCGTCATGGTAACTGCTCCCAGCTTTAAGAGGTGTCCTCCCTGTGATGGAGACAACAAAGGCAGCTTCCAGCCTTTTCTTTAGCTTTCAAAGCCAAGTCTGTTAGACAGGGAGGCCACATCTTGAATAGTTTGGAGCAAGGACTTGGAAAGTATCCTGCTGAGGTGTGGAAGGAGCCAGGAGATTATGGGGTGTCAGTGTCTGATCTCAGACAGACCCTGCATGTTCTTACCTATCTACTGGTTCCATTCCCGGTTGTTTAGTCCTTAGTCCCCAGCCCAGCTGCCAGGAGCTCCTGCCCCCCAGTCCTGGGCAGCGGCTTGGAGTGGGGGCCTTTCTCTTGGTCACATGTGAAATTCTGAGTGTTCTCTTAATGTTTAAAGGATGATCTAGAGGAAAGTCTGCCCAGAGTCTTCCACAATGGACGCTTGTCTGAACCTGGAAGTGTGCTGTAAAAACCTTTGTTCACCTAACTGAAGGCATCTCTCTTGCTCACAGGGACATTGAGCTCTCTAGACTCCCAAATGGGAACTGGATTTCTTTTACCCCAGCCTCTCAGAGCCATCCTGGAACTTGGAAAGAGGTAGACTGAGGCAGGATGGAGAGAACTAGTAGTGGTTCAGAGTGCTTGGCCACCCCTGTTCTGTTCCCAGGTGAGCACAGCTAGTGCTCTGAGAGTGTCAGGATGTGGTAGGACCAGGAGCCTCAGAAGCCTCTGCTGTTGGCCAAACTCCACTTCCTGTGGGATTCATTTCCTACAGCTTTCTTACCTTTTTAAAAGTCTCAAAGAGAGGCTGGAGAGATGGTTCATTGTTTCTGGGTGCTGGCTGCTCTAGCAGATGACGGTTTGATTCCTAGCACCTATGTGGCAGCTGACAACTGTCCATAATTCCCTTTTCAGGGAACCAGACACCTTCTTCTGGCCTCAGGGGGCAGTGTGAATACACACGCTTGATATGATGCAGGCAAAATACTGACACATATAAAAAATAAATAATATTAAAAGATTTGGGCTGGAGAGATGGCTCAGCGGTTAAGAGCACCCGACTGCTCTTCCAGAGGTCATGAGTTCAGTTCCCAGCAACCACATGGTGGCTCACAACCATCTGTAAGGAGATCTGATGCCCTCTTCTGGTGTATCTGAAGACAGCTATAGTATATATAATAAATAAATTAAAAAAAAAAAGATTTATGTATTTTATGCGTATGAGGTTATTTATGTATGCCTGCATGCCAGAAGAGGGCATTGGATCTCATTAAGATGGTTGTGAGCCACCATGTGGTTGCAGGGAATTGAACTCAGGGTCTCTGGAAGAGCAGCTCTTTTTTTTTTTTTTTTTTTTTTTTTTTTAAGATTTATTTATTCATTTATTATATATAAGTACACTGTAGCTGTCTTCAGATACACCGGAAGAGGGAATGGGATCTCTTTACAGATGGTTGTGAGCCACCATGTGGTTGCTGGGAATTGAACTCAGGACCTCTGGAAGAGCAGTCGGGTGCTCTTAACCGCTGAGCCATCTCTCCAGCCCTGGAAGAGCAGCTCTTAGTTGCTGAGCTGTCTCTTCTGTCTAGAAATAAATAAATCTTGAAAAAAGAAAAATGTCCCATACCAGGCATGGTGATACACGCCTTTAATCCTAACACTATGGAGGCAGAGGCAGGTGGATTTCTGAGAGTTCAAGGCCAACTCGATCCACATAGTGAGTTCCAGGACGGCCTGAGCCATCCAGTGACACCTTGGTTTTTTTGTTTTGTTTTTTTAAAAAGCTCTGTAGACAGTCTTTGTTGGCTTGGCTTTAAAGTATATTGGGTCCATTCCTGACCAATAGTCTTCACTGATCCTGGGCTCCCCACAGCCTCATGGGAGGCTCAGTGGAGGCTAGCTATACTGTGTTCCTGTGGCTTATCATGTGAATTGTCTTGCAGAATGAACTGGACAGTGTCAAGGCCCAGCTCTCCCAAAAAGGTAAGCTAGCAAGAGACAAGAGGTCCTGGGCAGTCTCTGACTTGGGTGTTAGAGGGAGGAAGCCTGAGAGGAAGGCCTCCAACCTCTGCCAACGCCAGGGGCTCATCTGCTTTGTGTGCCCCAGAGTCTCGCTAGCTCTTATAACTTACCCAAAAGAAGAGAGGTGACTGAAGCTGCCTGCCTAGGCCAGGCTGGCCCCCCTCTCTTCACTGCCTGGAACTTCGTACCCAGGAGCAGTTTTAGGAGGGCCCCACCTGGTGGGTTTGTGTCTTCTGGGCTGGCCCTGCTGAATTTGGCAGGCATTTGCTTGAGTTCTGGAAGGATGAATTAACTAGACCCAAAGGAGAGGGAGAAAAGTGACGCCTACCCAGAGGGTTCAAGCAGGAAGAAGGAGAGCCTGTCTCCTAAGCGAAAGCATTAGCTTAGACTTGGTGCATGGCAGAGAGAGACGCAGGCTGCCCAACTCTCGCCTGTGCCTTGCTCTTACCTGGCTCAAGGAGGAGCTGCTCGGTTTCAAGGGTCAAGGTTCTCATGCGTGAATGGGCATCTGCCTTGCTCCCCTCTGCTCCTGCTCCAGACAGGGAGAAACGGGACAGCCAGGCCATTATCGACACTCTACGGGACACATTGGAGGAACGCAATGCCACTGTGGAGTCCCTGCAGAACGCTTTAAACAAGGCAGAGATGCTGTGTTCCACCCTGAAAGTAAGTCCTCAGAGTCGGTGGGAGGGATGGCTACAGCCATGGCTGGTTTGGAGCACACAGTGGTCTACCTGCCCCTGCCTCCCAAGGCAGAGATTAAAAGCTTGCCCCACCATGCCCAGCCAAGGCTCACACTTCTGATGATGTCTTCGCTTTCTGCCTCAGCCAATACCTTTGTTTACACAGTAGTAAAGTGAAGGAGCGTCTCTTCTTCCCACGGCCCTTCTAGCCCATACCCATCTAGCCCATAAGGAAAGGGGCTTATGGATTTTGTATCAGGTTAACAAGGCCTTCCCAGCATTTCACAGAGGGCCTGCTCAATGGAGTCCTGAGTAGGCTGGGCCATGTTTCCAAAAGTGGCTCATACTCCACTGAGGAGGCCAGTCTGAAGAATCTTCCATTAGGACTCCAGTCCTTGGCGGGGCTGCTCTCTGGAGCCAGATCAAACAGCATCCGAGGGAGGAGCAAAGGCCTTTGAAGTCCGCTGTGCTGAGCTGACCGAGCAGATCAAAGCCTGTAGAGCAAGCAGGCCTAGACCCAGATGAATTTTGTATCAGCCTGGGTTCTCGAGCCTCTTGCTCTCCGAGGGCCACGAGGCGATTGATCTGAACTCTCGATTGATATTCTAGCCTTGTAGGCAGGAGCAGCCCTTGCTGGGTGCCATTTGAAAGGGATGGGAGCCATCCTTGTGAACAGACAAGGCCCTAGGATATTCATTTTCTGTTCTTGCTTAGAGGTCTGGCTGCATCACATGGCCTAGTCAGTGGGAGGGAACAAACTAGCACCAGGTTTGCAGAGCAATCTCTGATGTATGGTCAGACATGGAATGGTCCCACGCTGAGGACAGTTCCTGGCTTGGCTCTCCTGTTCTGGTGCTTTGTGTCTGTGTGACTAGATAAGAGTTTGTGCTCTTGACTTCTACTGCTGTATGCAAGCATGTGCCATGAGACCAAGCCCGTAGAGCCTTGGCACATCACAGTAAGCCTGAGCCAGTAAGCCTATAGCAAGGCACGTCTCCAGGAGTGAGGAACGGCTGTCCTGAAAGCCTCTTTAGCAGAGAAGCATAGGCCAAGGAAGGGCTGTGGTTCAAAGCCTGGGCTGGATCCCCAGCTCTTCACACACAGAGAGACACAGACACACGCACACAGAGCACACACAGACGAGATCAGCATGAGGGGCCCTCGGGTTTGATCTCCTGCAGTTTACCAGCATCTTCAAAAGATAGGCAAATATGGAGGGCCACTCCTAGAATCCCAGCACTTGGGAAGAGGACACGGGAAGATCAGGGGTTTATGGTTATCCTTGGCTACATAGTGAGTTCAATCTGGGGTATATGAAACCCTGTCCAAAACCAAACAAAACATACAGTACAGACAGCTCTCAGTGGCTGTGGTTCTGAGACTCGCTGAGAAGGTGTATGGGCGCACTTGTTCTTCAGAAACAGATGAAATTCCTGGAGCAGCAGCGGGATGAGACCAAACACGCTCAGGAGGAGGCCCGCCAACTCAAGAGCAAGATGAAAACCATGGAGCAGTGAGTCTAGCTGGCCTCTGTACCGTCCTTTCACACCTAGGGCCCTGGGAATAGGGGGTGCAATTCTCAGGGCTGCAGCTGGAAATGGGTTTTGTTCACCCTTCGACTCAGATTCCCAGGTACCTATGGCCACAGATTTCCTTTCTTAACCTCTATGGGCCCCTTCCCTTTCTGTGAGTACTCTTGCTACGCTCCTTGTCCTGTTGCCTATGGGAAGGTGGCTCGCTGTGCCTCTCCCTCCAGGAGCCTCTCTGTATGAAGTCCCTGACCTTGAAGTCCTCTGTCAGCACCTTTTTCCTCAGAAGCATCCCTGGAGCTGAGCTCATCTCTGCTGTGGAACCTTTCCTTAGGCACACCCACCTGCTAAAGCATCCTAGCAGCCCAGGCTGTTGCCATAGCAACGGCAGCAAAGGGAGGCAGACTAACCATCAGCCTCCAGATTTCAATGCCGTGGGCCGGGAATGTTTTTCAGAATTGAGCTCCTACTCCAGAGCCAGCGGTCTGAGGTGGAGGAGATGATCCGAGACATGGGTGTGGGGCAGTCAGCAGTGGAGCAACTGGCTGTGTACTGCATATCCCTCAAGAAGTACGTAAGCCCCGCCGTGCCTCTGCTGTCGCCTTCCGCAGTGCAGATACTGTGAAGGAGCAGGTTCTAGAACCATATTGTCATAAGGTGAACTCCAGCTCCTAGGCCACTTCCGAGGCCCCTCTGACCTCCACTTTCCTGCATGGAGAGAGAGATTTGCCCTAGAACTGCTGAGAGAACAGAGTATGGGTGGTTCAAAATGTTGTTTCTAGGAAGCTCATGCAGTTCTCAGCCGTGAGATCTGGAGTCTGTTTTCCGTCAGCACTGTCCTGACCCTGCCTGACTTCAGGAGCAAACTCACCTTGTCCTTTCTTGCGGTGGTGAGACGAAGCTGGAGAAAGGAACTGCTTGCCCTAAAGGCACAGCGAATCCAATGCCTCCATTTGGGGTGGTAGGGAGCCCCCTAGTGAGGCTTGAGTACTGAAGGCACAGTCCCTGCAGGTGACAGAGACCAGTTCTTGTTTCTCTACCTTATTACATATGCAGTGGGCGTCTAGAGGCAGGATGAAGAGCTAATTTGGCGAGGCCTTTGTTAGGTTGGTTCTGTGGCCCAGCATGGTACAGACTATACCATCAGGGTGTGCTGTTCTGTCCTCTCTTCCCATGGCCACTTTGCAGAGAGTATGAGAATCTGAAGGAAGCTCGGAAGGCCTCAGGGGAGCTGGCTGACAGGCTGAGGAAAGACTTGGCGTCTTCTAAGAGCAAGGTGACTGAGTGGGGGAAAGGGGAAAGAGGTAGCCTGGTCTCCTGAGCTCGGCTAGCATGACACCACTGGGCCAGAGAGAGTGGTCTACAGGCACTGCTTATGCCTTACTGTTATTGTCACTTGGGAAACCAGTTCGTGAAGGGATGAGGCTTGGAGAGTACAAGTCTCCAGTGTGGCAGCGTCAGAGACCTGCTTTGTACCCGGGCCAGCTGCTTTTGTCTTCTACAGGCTGCAATGTGTAGAGGGAAGCGCTCGCTCCCAGGCAACCCTAGATATATCTGCTTAGTTGAGGTCTGGGGTCTCCCCTGTGCCTCCAGTTTTTTTTGATTTTGTTTTTGTTTTTTTTTTGTTTTGTTTTTTGTTTTTTTAGACTCTATCCCAACCATACAGTGGGTAGCAGCAGGTAGGGGCAGGACATGTGGTACCACTGGCTTGTCCTTTCTTATAGCTGAAGACTGTCAATACTGAGCTGGACCAGGCCAAGTTAGAACTGAGGTCAGCCCAGAAGGACTTACAGAGCGCTGACAAGGAGATCACGGTGAGACACCCTGGCCTGTGAGAAATGAGGGGTTGTTCTGTGCCTCTGGATGGACTGTTTCTGCCTGGAAACCTGTTGGCAGTGGGTGATGTTTCTGGGCTCTCTGTATCCTCCTGGGTTGGGGAGGTGGGTCAGCATATGCACCCTCACCCTCTTCTGGCCTTCAGACACACCTACCTTCTCAGCAGAGGCCAAGGGCACCACGGATCTTCCTTTGTGATCTGCTCAGTTCTTACCTCCAAGGCTTCTAATCACCAGAGTGAGGACTCCACCAAGAGGAGTTCTCAGGCCTGGTGTTGGTGGTCAGTCCCCCCTGTTTCCTGTACCCTTCACACAGGCGGGTGTCCTCAGCGCCTCAGCCTTTCTCTCTGTCCTCTCTCTTCTCCAGAGCCTAAGAAAGAAGCTAACGATCCTGCAGGGGACCTTGAGCCTGCCTCCAGTGACCAGTGAGACTGTCAGCCGCCTGGTTTTTGAGAGGTTGGCTACCCTTCTGGGGTGATTCGGGGATCACAGGCTGAGAGAGCCTGCACTCCTGGCTTTGGTGGGATAGAAGGTATTTGTGGGCCTTCTGCCAGAGAGCCAGCCAGGCTCTAACTGGAATGTAGCTTTGAGAGAATTTGGGATCTGACAAGGAAAGGCAGAGAAAGCCTTTGAGTAGTCCGAGGACAGGGCAGGAGTGGCGGTTGTATTGGGGTGTCCTGGAGTTTCTCACCACGTGCATCTGCCTGCCCCCATCTCTGAAACATACTTGAAAGTGTTCACTCTAGAATAACCTCCTCGCAGCCTGGTGGTGTGGGTTCATATGTTCAATCCTAGCATTCAGGAGGCAGAGGCAGACAGATATCTATGAGTTCGAGACCAGCCTGGTCTACAGAGCCTAGTTCCAGGACAGCCAGAGTCCAAAATAAATAAATAATCCCTCGGGTTCAGGAGTGTGTGCTTTAAGGCTGCCAGCAGAGGGAGCCAAAAGACCCAGGGATTCGTGTCCTTGCCAGGAGCAGGCTTTAATCTTCCTGAGTGTTTTTCACAGAAATGGGCTGGCTAAGAATATTCTGGAGGCTGTCTTCTGCCTGCTGGAGGACCCTAGCGGGGGAGCCAAATTGAAAGCTCCTTTCAACAACCCAGAGTTTTACTGAAGTCACTTTTCAACATGTTTTGGCAAATCAATATGTCTCCTCTTTCTGCTGGTGAAATTTACCCATTCAGTGCCTTCCAACGCTCCCCTTTGTCCCTGGGTATTGTGCCCCCTGACTCTCCTCTGTATCTCAGCTCCTCAATACTGCATCGTGGGACATTCACGGGGTGGGCTTAGATGTAAGTGGTTTCTTAGGATCCTACAGTGCCATTGCCAACCATAGGAAAACACTTCTTCCTGCTGCCATGTTTGCTTCTGCCTTTCCTCACTGAGGAAAAGCACTGTTGTGCTGACCAGCTTCCTCAGCCAGATAGCACACTGTGTGTGTGTGTGTGTGTGTGTGTGTGTGTGTGTGTGTGTGTGTGTGTGTGTGTGTGTGTGTGTGTGGTTGTGCGGATCACAGTAAAGAGGTCAGAGTGTAACTTTGTGGAGTCATTTCTCTCCTTTTGCTTCTACATGGTTGAAGAGATCTAACAGAAGTTTCCAGGCTTGTGCAGAAGCGCCCTCACTCTCTGAGCCATCTCGCCAGCTCTTACTTTTTTTCCTTAGCATCTCTCTATAGAGCCAAAACTACCCGCCTGTTACAGTTTATGATGACCTGAGAACTGTGGGACTGTGGTGGACACATGGTCTGCCGTGCGGTCCAACACTGGGTTGATTTTGACAACTCGTAAGCTCTGTCCCTGGTTCTTCCTCCCACCACACCCAGCCACTGGCCATGCCTTCTCTGAAGTCCCATGTAGCATGAGGGTCTTGTCAAGAGCTTACATAGGTATAGTACATGCCCTTAGGAAAACGACAATCTCAAAAATTATATACTGTAGAGGAAACCTTGGAGCCCAGGCCACCTCAGGCTAGAGACAGAGATTCATTCTCTAGAATACCCACAGCTCCCTGATGGTGCTCCCTCTAGCTTCTATTCTGTGAACCTCAGGGTCCATTCACACAGTTGTCCTCAGTGCCTGGTTTTTATAGTGAGGAAAACACAAGGGACTCTGCATACCTGCCTTTTCTAATTTCCTTTACCACACAGGCTGTTCTGGGCCCGTGCTCCTGTATTAGGTATTGACTGTCAGCTGCAGCCTTGTTTTTGTAGGTTAGACGAGTCCGCCCAGCTCAGTAAGCACCATGTTATAAAATCTGGTCTGGAGCGCCCAGGAGGGAATGAGCCTACTGTGTGCTCAGTAAGCTTCATGCCAGGGCCACATCTGACCTTGGCACTGAGAGGACAGTTCTGGTCTCTCAAATCAGGAGGGCACTGCATTAGCCAAACCTACGAGTGCAGAGCCGGCTGGGCTGCCTATCCCGTTGTGTGCAGGATGACAGATTCCCTGCTGTCACCAGTCTTTCTAGGCATGAAAACTCGGGTAATAGGACTGTTGCTTTTAGCATTAGCCCTTTTAACTCAGCATAGTCTATTCTGAACTCCAGGCTCTTCCTCCTAGGACTCAAGGTCTCAGAAACAGGCTCCTGGCTCCAGGGCTTGGGAGTGTCTGGTTTTCTCTGATCCACAAGTGCCTCTGCCTTTCTCCCTTGAGAACTAACTTGTTGGCGTATGGTTTGGCTTAAACTTTCCTAATAGATATGGGATGTGTAGTCACATTCATGAAACCACTATTAAATCTGAAGGAAGAGAAATCCAGGTGAGTTCAAAGTCCCTGGGGCAGTGCTAAGGTGGTCTTGGAGGAGAGAGGCAGGTGGCAGGTGGGCCAGGACTCGGCCAGCCTTCATGTGTCAGCCCTGTGGGTGCAGATTCTTCCTAAGAAGAGTACATACTGTTGGGAATGTTTCTGGAAGATACCTCTAGGACCTGCTCCATGTCCCTCATTTCAACCTGTGCCTACCGCTTGATTCCTTGAGCTGTTTTCAGAGTTGCTTCATGCCTCCCAGCCTGCCCCTTGTGAGTTCTGTCTTCTGGGTGAGGCTCACATTGCCCTGGCCATGCTCAGTGTCTTGTGGAAGTGTCTGGGTGTTGCTGGCAGGGCCCGCGCCTCATTTGTTGTGGTGGGGCTGCTGTCGTTTTAGTGCTTTACATGTACGTCTGCACACCAGAAGAGGGCCTCAGATCAGCCGCCATGTGATCTCTGGGATCTGAACTCAGGACCTCTGGAAGAGCAGCCAGGGCTCTTAACCACTTAGCCATCTCTCTAGCCATCATTTTATTTAATTTCTCTTTTTGAGGCAGGGTCTCATACAGCACAGGCTGGTTTCAAAGTCCCTATGTAGCTGAGTATGATCTTGAACTCCCTATCTTTCTGGCTCTGTATCCTGAGTGCTAGGATTACATCACGCACTACCACGGCTGTTTGTGCAGAGGCAGGGTTGAATACAGAGCCTCAGGCATGCTAGGCTAGCACTGCACTACCTGAGCCACATCCCTAGCCAGGCTTCTGTGATGTTAGGGTAGCCTCGGGAGGTGGCCCTGCCTTGAGCCTTGCTAGACCTGGCCTCACGCTTCAGCTTGGACTTGTCGTTCAGAGGTCTGAGGAGAACCTGGAGGCAGCTCCAAAGGAGTCTTGCCCTTCCTTTCCCTCAGTTTTACAAAGTGCACCATAGCTCTTGCCCACTGAGGTCAGAGGAAAAGGAGCTATAGGGGAAGTGTTAGGAAGACATCTCTCACGGGCCCTAAGGGCTCCTAATTCTGGTGAGATCTGGGGAGACCTTCATTTCAGGGCAGGACTGATAGCAGCTGAGTTCATGCAGGATGTGCTGACAACTCTGTCACAGGTAACACATCTGCCTGGGGCTTTGGCTCTGGCTTAGGAAGGAAGGCTTTGAGTGCTTTGCCTCATTTCCTGAGGCCTCTGACACTTGAAGCTCTGTAAATTGGCCATAGGTGACTGTCTCAGAGGTGAGGGAACACTCAGAGTGCCTCAAGGCAAGCCTGTACTATAGTGAAGGAAACACCATGGAGTCCCAGGTGTATGGAGGAGAAGGTACCAAGTCATAGGATCGCTCGTACATGCATATATAGTTTTGTTTTCTGAGACAGGATCTCAGGCTGTCCTGGAACTCACTATATAAATCAAGCCAGCCTCAAATTCACAGAGAATCCTCGCTCGGCTGGGATTCGGAGGTGTGTGGGCCTGGCTTGAACATGCATGTGGTTTTTATATTCTCTTTTAGGCAGTCTTGATAGATAGCGTAGGCTGCCCTCAAGCCCTTGTAGCCCAATCTGGCTTTGAACTCATGCTCGTCTTTTCTGAGATCATAGGTGTGTGACATTACACCCATCTTCTGTATTGCTTTTTAAATTGACCATACGAGCATCTTTCTGTTACTAGAGTTACTCTTGAGAACCCTGTATAGTGTCTTCTATGTCATGTCTTCATCACCGTCAGCTCCTGAAGTACCAGCCACCAGCATGCTATGTGCTCTGATAAGCAGCAGCATCTTCCCATCCACGGCACTCTGTGGTAACATGGCTTGCGCTGAGCTCAGAGAAAGGAGTATGTGTAGTCAGAGGGAAATGCCCCGTTCATCCATTGGTTTAAAATCTTCCCCACTGTGTTTATTTTAAGCAAGTGTGCATGTATTACATGTTATGCTTGTACGAACGACTCAGAAGATGACTTGGAGTCAGTTCTTAGCCACCATCTGGGCGCTGGGATCTAACTCAGGTCATCAGCCTTTTCCCGGGCAGCCACCTCACCAGCCCATTTTTGAGTTTGGTTTTGATTTTATTTACTTCCTGCCTTTTCCAGATTTTCAATGGTCAACTGGCTATCCAAAAGCTGAAGCACTTAGCATATTCTTAAAGATTAGGCCTGCCTCTGGGGTGACCCTGAGGGCATTGAGAGTCCCTGGAGCTGAACTGTCTCTTTCCCCCTCTTCCTCTTCCTCCTCCTCTTCTATATCTTCCTTTCAACCCTGTGTGTGTGTATGTGTGTGTGTGTGTGTGTGTGTGTGTGTGTGTGTGTGTGTGTGTGTGTGTGTGTGTGTGTGTGTGTGAGACTTTAGGTGCATGTGTACCACAGCATGCATCAGAAGACAACTGGAAGGATTCATTTTTCTCCTACCACATGGGTTCCAAGGATTGAACTCCTGCTTCAGGCTTGGAAACTATTGTCTCAGTGCCCGAGTCAACTCCCAGGGCCAAGCTGAGTTGCCTGTGATAGCTGAGGTGCTGTGATCTCTCTAGGTCATCACTGTAGTCCCAAATAATGAGATTATCTCTACCTTCAGCCCAGCCCCCGTGGAGATGCTGAAGCCAAGGCTTCACCGACCACCCTTCAGTGATGAGATTGATCTCAACGCTACCTTTGATGTAAATACCCCTCCTGCCCAGACCTCCAGCTCCCAGCATTGCCACCCCAAGAAGCTCTGCGTGGAGAGGGCACGGTGAGTATTGGTCCCTGGAGGTACCTGTGACCTGGAAGGCGTAGCTAAGTCACCTGTGATCCCTGCCCTCATGGCTCTGAGGGGTTGGTGCAGCTGCTTAGGCTAGGATGACTCTGGCTCCAGGCCCCCAATCCCACCCCACCCCAGCTTGAGTGCTCACTCTGTGAGTCCTGCTCATCCTCAGCCTCAGGATGACATGTTGGGATGTGAGTCCCAGTAGGGAAAATCTGAACTGATGGTGAGACGGGTATCCCAATAGCCTGAATGCCTGCCCACCAGAGTCCTGGTGTGCGACTCTGAATTTTCCCATGTGCCTCTGAGGTTCCTGCTTAATGCAGGACCATCTCAAGCCAGGATCCCATGACCCTGCCACTCCGGAAACAGAGGCTGTCTCCATTTAGGCAGACAGGAGGACCTCCGTGGATCTGTGAGGTGGGACCTGCTCTAGACGTGCAGTGGAACAAGGAGGGGAGGCCATTGGCCTTGCACACAACTGTGCTCCTTCATGTGCATGGGTCTGTGCTACTCCACTAAGGGAGTTCTTTCTACATTTTTAAAATCTCGTTCATCTGTTTTTGTGGGGGTGTGGGGGAGGCATATGGCGATCAGAGGACTGTTTGTAAGAGTTGGTTCTCTCCTTGCACCATGTAGGAACGAAAGATCAAAGTCAGGTTGATAGACTTGGTGGCAAACAGTTTTATCTGCTGAGCCATCTCTGGTCCTCAGGAAAACTTAATGTGAGCCTTTGGATGTGGGAGAACGAAGCCGTTGTGTTGGGCCCTGGTAGTGAAAGGGAACACAGGGCAAAGCATGGCGTGACCCCCCATGCAGCACACAGCTGGCCCGGTCGCACTCCGAAGCTGAGTCACACAGCGGCAGCTCTTCCCTCTTCAGCTGTCAACTGAGGCTGTAAATGCTTGTCCTCCTGTGCATACGAAGTTGGCTGGGCTCCCTGGGACGTGGTGAGGAGCCCGAGAGCTTGGGGAGCATTGAAACGAGAGCCCAGACTGAGACTTGGTCCTGTCTACCCGACTCGGTACTAGTCTTTTCAGACTGTACCCAGGGTGTGTCCAGAGGCTCCTCTAAAGGACGTGTGCTGAGTCTGCCTGCCATCTTGCTTACCTGCCTTCTTGTCTTGTTCTCACAGCTCTCCCATGCAGGACATCCTCAAGATACCCAAAGTCTCCAAGTCGGTAAGGGCCAGGGTTCCTCAAAAACATGCAAGCGGTCCTGCCCTTGCCAGAACTGACAGGAAACCTAGCCCTCTAACCTGGGGGTGGTAGTTCCTATGTGTAATCTGGCGCTCAGGAAGCTAAGGCAGGAGGAGAACCCTGCATAGTGAGTTCCGGGGCATCCCGGACTTTAGTGAGACCATTTCAAAACAAAATAAAACAAAGAAAAAGAAAAACCATTTCTGAGAGTACAGACCAGGTTGAGGTTCCCTCCCCGGCCCAGGACAGACTTTTCAGAGCTATCCGTGGGCCCTGGCCCGTTGTCCTCTGCCTCCAGTCCTTTCTCCCTCACTGCCTGTATCCTGTGTGGCTGTGCTGCTTCTCAAGTCTGACTCTGGCATCACCCCAACAGGAGTCCCAGCTCTCACTGGGTGGCCAGCGATGTGTAGGAGAGCCAGATGAGGAGCTGGCTGGTGCCTTCCCTCTCTTCATCCGGAATGCTGTCCGGGGTCAGAAACAGCCCAACAGGACCACAGCAGAATCCCGTTGCAGCACAGATGTGGTGAGTGTGGCGTGTGGCCAGCCTTTAGGGTGGGGCAAGGTGGTCAGCTCCCTGTGCATTACTCTAACCCATTCTTCTCTTCCCTCTCCCTAGGTAAGAATAGGCTTCGATGGGCTTGGAGGACGAACAAAATTCATCCAACCTGTATCCTTTTTCTGTGGCCGTGGCATGAGCTGGCCTTAGGGACACACACTATACCCTGATCTGCAGCCCCAAGTTCCTTACTCCCGGTGCCTACAGCCTGAGGTAGGCTGAGCTGCACCTCCTCTAGTGTATGTGTACTTCCTGACCCAGGGTCTGAGCATCTTGTGCTGTATTCCTGTCCCCTCTCCAAGCTTCTTCCTTGATACTACTTCCAGATGGACACAACCATTATCCGACCAATGCCTGTTAAGCCCAAGGCCAAGAGTAAACAGAAAGTGAGAATAAAGACTGTGAACTCTGCTTCCCAGCCCAAGCTGGATACCTTCTTATGTCAGTGAAGTGACCAGAGTCATGTCTTCAATCAGTAGGCCAAGACCTGGCCAACCGGAAGATGGCTCCTCTTGGAACAGTCTAAGAAAGAGGCCCAGAAAACATACTTACTGTGTTCACTGCGCCCTGTACCACACTGGGAAGTGACGTGACCAGTTTACAGTTCCGATCAGCAGGGCCTGCTTCTAGTTGCAGGGTTTTGCTTATAGCTACAACTGGGTGTGGCTGGGCTCCTTCTGGTTTTATAGAACAGGGTCACATTGACTCTTAAGTGGACGGAAGTGCTGGAGGACTCCTAAGCAGGCCACCTCGAACTTCTGCCTGCCTCCAGTTTTATTGCTTGAAATGGGGGTGTTGGGGGGATGATAGGGAAAGGATAGGGAAGGTTTCCATGTAAAATAAAAAGGCATCTTTTCTTCTAGGCTCTGGCTGTATAAATTTGTACCAAAACCTTAGAACATTTCTGGGCTTAGACCTAGTAGATTTATCTCGGCACGGCTCTCTCAGGGCACAGGAAGATTAGCAAGAATGGCATTCCTGCGGTCTGAACAGAGTGAGTGGGTAAGCCCAGTGAGTTCCAGCAAGCACAACAGGTAACCACTGACTAATTGTTAGCCTCTAGGGCTTGGGTTCAGGACTTTCTCCTAGAGAATTTCCCTATTGGCCACTCACCTGGGCAAGACGGCCTAAGCTTCTCTTTCCCGTTAACCCATTTTCCTCCCACACCACCTGCTGCTTCCTGCTGAAGACCTCCAACCGCTTGTCAGGAAGTTGAAAAGAGCCTGAAACTATGAGGATGGAGGTGATAGCCTTGGCTCTGTGATGCTTAGCCTTGACTGGCAACTCGACAGGATCTAGATCACGTGGCAAGGGCCTCTCAGTGAGGTCTAGATTAGGTTGGCCTGTGGGCATGTCTGTGGAGGGTTATCTCGATCGTGTTAAGTAGAAACCAGCCTACTAGAAATAAGTTGGCATCGTCCCGTCCCTAGGTGGAGGATCCTGAGCTGTTTGAGGGCAAAGAGCTGAGCACAAGAACACGTGCACTCTGTCTGCTCCTAGTGTGACCCACTGCTCCACCCTCTGCCTAGACTTCCCTGCAGCGACGCTGTACCCTGAAACTTGACGCTAAAATAAAAACTCTTCCCTAAGTTGCTTTGGCAGAGTATTTTATCACAACAGGAAAGTAACTTAGACAGCTATGGGTGTTGGAACCCATTTGGGGACGACAGGAGCCAAGGAGGTTTAGTGAGGGGAATCTCCATCTGGTTGAAAACATAGAGGCTGGCTGCTAGCACACGGAGTGTGGCCTTAGGTAAAGTATCCTCAGTATTATCTGTACAGTGGGCAACAGCATCCAACACCAGTGGTGGGAATCTGTAGGTCAGGCTGTAGGTTAGGAACTCAAGATACGGAAATGAAACAAGGTAGAGACAGTGGATCTCTGACTCCATTTACTGTGTCTAAAACAGGTAAACCTGTAGAGACAAATATAATAGTGACTGGAGTTACTGCCTCCTGCTGAGAGTTTCTGTCATAAAGGGATTTAGAAATATGGTTGTCCCTTCCCTCTGAAAAAAGTATGACCCATAAAGGTATACAGGAAGATAATGTGTTTGTAGTGTTTTTTGGTTGGTTTTGGCATGTGTGCATGGGGGCGGGGGATGGTTAGAGGTGGACTCATTGTGAAGCTCTGGCCGGCCTGGAACTCCTGGAGACCCACCTGCCCTCTGCCTCCTGAATGCACGGACCACAATGCACTCTTCACAGTGCAGTGACTTCATGGTTTTTAGACGTGAACTTTTCCATCTGTCTCAGGTATTTTGTCACAGTGACAGCTGAATAATATCCGGTCACAGGACTGCCTCCGGAGGGGTGGACATGGTCACTGGGGACTGCCTCTGGAGGGATGAACCTAGTCCAAGGGTCCCCTTGAAAGTTGTTTTAAAAAGAGCAAGACCACGTGCCAAGCCTTGGCCCAGACTCTGGCATCAAGCCGTGTGTAGCGGTATATATTTGTATTCACATTAGTATAGAGGGGGAAGTTATTGTCAATTACACAATGAGTTCCAGGTCAGCCTGAATTACGTGAGATTCTCCCTAAAACAAAACCAACAGAGCTTTAAAAACTATGGCTGAGGGTAGCTTGGTTGGTAGAGCGCTTAACCTGCCCAGCATCACGCAATCTGAGTGTGGCGGTGTTACAACTGTCTGTAACTCCAGTTCCAGAGGACTCTACACCCCTTTCCAGCTTCCACAGGCACCAGGTACACGTGGTACACACACATGCAGGCAAAACAATCATGCACATTAACATTAAAAAAAGATTAAAACAATAGGGCCGGCGAGAGTGCTGCCAGTTACTCACTGCCAAGTGTGGTAACTTGCGTTCGGTCTCAAGTACCCAAGTGGGAGAAGGGAAAACTAACATCACAAGTTAGTTCCATACGCTTGCTGTAATCATACAAAAATAAAAACAGCAAGGCTAGGAGTGGTGGCTCACATCTTAATTCTGGCCCTCAGGAAACACAGACAAGCAGCTGTCTTATGATTTCAGCCTGGTCTACATAGCAAGTTCCAGGCCAGAGCCAGGGTTACATGTTGACAAAACAAACAAAATAACTCAGGTCATGGTGCATGCCTTTAATCCCAGCACTCAGAGGCAAAGGCAGGGTCATGTCTGAGTTCGAGGCCAGCTTGGTTTACAGGGCTACACAGAGAAACCTTGTATTGAAGAAACAAACAATAGCAAGACGCACATCCAGTGCCACCGGTCCATTGAGCCCGTTGTGGTCACAGCTAACCACTTTCCTGTTGGAACTGAGCCCACTCTACAGGAGGGAATTCATGTCTGATATTATAAACCTGATCAAAAACCAGTGGTTGGGTAGGTCTGAGGCCCTCTTGGGAGAGCAATAGATATTTTGCAAAATAAACATGATACACCCATTTCATTGCCTTCTGACAGTCACGTTAATGACCATAGAGCAGGGCCGCTGTCAGCTGTTATCAAAGAAGCTTCTATTTGTAGTGGGCGGTGATGCCTGCAGAGACTCATAACTGGTCAGAGTGTGGGGAAGAAACGACTTGAATGTTTAGCCTTAAAAGAAGCGTCTCTATCAGCCCTGTCCAAGGCTCAGGGAACGCAACGTCGTGGAAAACCGGACGAAATAGCGTGAGAGATGAAGGATGGAGTCTTTGAAGAACACAGTCTTCCGGCCACACATGGCTGCTGTACTCTTGGACTCATAGTAGCTGTGACCTGGGCAAGATCTGAACAAAATTTGGGCTTGTGAGCATCCTGTCGTGGGAGGGGTGGAGACTCACGAGGCCTCACCGCTCCAGGAGGGCGAGACATTGTCTTTAGTTCTGTAGCCACTGGGAAGGTGCCCATGGCTTCCATAAATAACCTCTCGCACGCCCACCCTCCTGTTTGAAACTAATATGAAACTCGCAGAGTCACCAAGAGGAACAGCAAGAGTGGGAGGGAATAGAGAAGCTTGGGGGGGCTGCAGAGATGGTTCAGTGGTTAGAGCACTGACTGTTCTTCCAGAGGTCCTGAGTTCAAATCCCAGCAACCACATGGTGACTCAAAACCATCTGTAATGGGATCCGATGCCCTCTTCTGGTGTGTCTGAATTTACAGTGTACTCATATACATAAAATAAAAAATGTATCTTTAAAAAAAAAAGAGAGAAGCTAATGGGTGAATATGAAAAAGGTACACGCATGAAAGTGCCATAATGAAGCACTTTATTATGTGTAATTAACATGTGCTGATGGAAGAACACGCACAAATACTCATGTACACATAATATACAAATACACAGTACACAGCAACACCCCCGTGTCATTTTCACAACTTATTGTGAGCCTACAATCATTTCAAAGCAAAAGTTTAATATATATATATATATATATATATATATATATATATATATATATATATATGACATGCGTCTCCATTTTGTGGCTGCCCTGAGCGTCTCATTCCTCAGGTCTGACTCAGCGATTCACTGGCCTCTTGTATGTAACACTTGGACACTTGGACCTTTCCAGGCGATAAACCTCGTTTGGCCTGCAGAGGGCTGGCATCTGTCCTCATTCATTGGAAGGACCAGGAACCAACTCTGTCTAGTTTCACTTTTGGTTTCCTGAAATTACAGAGGAGCCAGAGAGAGAGCTGTAACCAGCAGCAACCAGCAGCAACCAGCAGCTCCAAGCCCTGTTTTCCTTGCTCTTCTGTGGGCACTGCAGCTTCTTCTCCAGCCCACGACTGAGAATGGATGAAGAGCTGTACTCGAGGCAGCTGTGAGTCTCAAGGTGGGATAACAAAGTCGGGTGGCCTCCAGACCTCTGGTCCCCAGCTGTCACCCTCCTTCTTCTTAACCACAGGTATGTACTGGGCTTGCCTGCTATGCAGAGGATCCGGGAAGCCAAAGTCTTGTTGTGTGGCCTGCAGGGCCTGGGAGCTGAGGTGGCCAAGAACCTGGTCCTTATGGGTGTGGGCAGCCTCACCCTGCACGATCCCCATCCCACCTGCTGGGCTGACTTGGCTGCTCAGGTAAGAGTTCTTGGGGGTCTCTATAATGCCTCCAAGAGCAGAGCCAAAGGGGAGTCTCTTTGATTAAGCTGCACTGAGCTGTTCTTAGTTTTTCCTCTCAGAAGAGAGCTTGGGAAGGAGCAGGGCTGAGGCCTCTCAAGCACAATTGGCCCAGCTTAATGAAGCTGTCCAGATCTCCGTCCACAGAGGCGACATCACTGAGGACCTAGTGCGGGGTTTTCAGGTGCTTACCCCAGTGCCATTTTGCATGCTAGCCTAGTACCTCCCTACTGTCCTTAACGGCAGAGAAAGTGATTCTGAGCCTGCTGATCATGGCGTCCATCTAGGTAGTGGTGCTGACTGACTCCAAGCTAGAGGACCAGCTGAACATGGGAGCCTTGTGCCATAAGAATAGAGTCTACTTCCTCATGGCTGAAACCCGGGGCCTTGTGGGGTAAGGAGACTCCCTATATACCCCACCACGTCACTGCCAACAATTGTTCCCAACGCTTTGCCCAGCCCTAAGCTTGGCCCTATCCTTACCCACTCATCCTCAAGCCTAGCCAAGGATCCTCTTAATTCTAGACTACAATCTCACCCTTTCTTGTTTCTCCACCTCGGTATGCAGATCTTCTCTAGTACACCCTACGTGCC
The DNA here is from genome assembly GCF_011064425.1 of Rattus rattus. Taxonomy (NCBI): domain Eukaryota; kingdom Metazoa; phylum Chordata; class Mammalia; order Rodentia; family Muridae; genus Rattus; species Rattus rattus. Next base: position 99,308,149 of record NC_046161.1, read on the forward strand.
CAAATCAAAACCTCCACGTCTTTTCTATAATGTCTTTCCCTCTGGGCCTGTCCTAGTGTCCCCTACTCACAACTGATGAGCTTCCTCAGTAACTTCTGCCAACCATACTAGGCGGTTATTCTGTGATTTTGGTGAGGACTTCACTGTTGTGGACCCTACAGAGGTGGAGCCCACGTCAGCTGCCATCCGGGACATCTCTCAGGTGGGTGATAAGATATAGAGGTTTCCCTGATGCCCAGAGAAAGGTGCCAGGGCCCGTGGAAGGTAGAGACAGGCACTCTGAAGACAAGGCATCTCTCACTCAGGGCTCCCCCGGCATTGTCACTCTGAGAGGAGGCAGCAAAAGACCTTCCTTCTATGATGGGGACTTGGTGATGTTCTCAGACATTGAAGGCATGGTTGAACTCAACAGTCATTCTCCACAGCCTGTCCGTGTGCAGAGTAAGCTAACCTTACTCCAACCACTGCCTCAACTATGCGAAAACAACTTGTATTTAGGGGGTGTCATAATTTATTAGGATGACTCTCTTGCAGAAGATGGATCCTTGGAGATTGGAGATACAACAACTTTCTCCCGTTACTTGAGGGGTGGGGTTGTCACTGAAGTCAAGAGACCCAAGGCTGTGAAGCATGTGAGAACAAGTACATCTGTGGTGGGAGCACCTGGCTACCTGAAGGGGTGGGTGTGTCATGTCCTAGACCTGACCCTGGCCCCCTACAGAAGCCCCTGGACATAGCTCTGCTCCAGCCCTGCATGGTGGTCCAGAATACTCAGGAAATACAGCGTGCTCACTGCCTACACCAGACCTTCCATGCACTGCACAAGTTCCAGCAACTTCACGGCCGGCGACCCAAGCCCTGGGATCCTGTGAGTGGCCCCACATCCTGAAATACACAGCCTCTGCCTCACTGGGTCTCACCTTTCAGATCTCACCTCAGTGGAGGCTGTGTCCATAGACGACCAGGCCTACAGCCTGGAGGTGCCTGCTTGCTCCATCCTTGAGCCACCACAAGCCGGTCGGAGGCTGTGCTCAATGGAGGAGGCCTTCAGTGCCTCTGGCTGGTACAGGTGGCACTTCCCAGCCTATGCCAGGCTTTCCCACCCAGGATTCTGCTGCTTCTGTGGAGCAGGGTCAATGGGTGCCTGAAGGCTTGGAGTGGGAGGTTAGAGTTCAAGCTGGGGCTACTAGGCCCACATGTGCTACACCTGAGTGCCATCCCACAGGATGACGCAGAGACCGTGGTGCGGCTGGCCCAGGACCTAGAGCCACTAAAAGGGGCAAAAGAAGAGTCGCTGGATGAGGCTCTACTCCGGACAATTGCCCTGAGTAGTGCTGGTAGCTTAAGTCCCATGGCAGCCATTCTGGGAGGAGTGGCTGCCCAGGAAGTCCTGAAGGTAGGGACAGGGAGGAAAGGAAGGGATTGGGAAAGTGGGCAGGTCAGTGTATGTACCAGAGGACACCCATACTGAGCAGCAGCCCCGGAGCATGTTACCAACCCAGCGGTAGCCCTCAAATGGGATCCAAGGGGAGAAGGAAATAGGAGGTGGCAGAGGCCCTCAGAGTGATGTACCCCCCTCTAGGCAGTCTCCGGGAAGTTCATGCCCCTGGACCAGTGGCTGTACTTTGATGCCCTTGAATGTCTTCCAGAAGATGAGACGCTCCTGCCCAGTCCTGAGGACTGTCATCCAGTGAGAACTGGGGGTGAAAACCTTGTTCGAAATTAGAGTTAGAGGAGAACCCAGGAAAAAACGTCTCTTAGGTCCAGATTAAACAATACAGCATAGGCTGTCAGCCATCAATGGCCATTATCTGTGTCCCCTAGAGAAACTGCCGATATGACGGGCAAATTGCTGTGTTCGGGACTGGTTTTCAGGAGAAACTGAGCTACCAACACTACCTCTTGGTGAGCTGAGGGACGATCGTGGGGAAGTCTTTGGGAAATCCATGCTGTGTGCTCTGGCTAAGATTCCTCCTGCCAACAGGTAGGTGCTGGTGCCATTGGCTGTGAGATGCTCAAAGGCTTTGCCCTAGTGGGCCTGGGAGTTAGGGCTAATGGCGGTGTGACAATTGCTGACATGGACCACATAGAACGCTCCAACCTTAGCCGGCAGTTCCTCTTCAGGCCCAAGGACACTGGGGTGAGTGCTGGCCCCTCTTGTGTCCCTGCCCTTGTGTCTCAGGTTGCTGTCTCCTAAGGTGCCCATTTCCTCTCTTCCCAGAGGCCCAAGGCAGAGGTGGCTGCAGAGGCAGCCCATCGCCTAAACCCAGACCTGCAAGTGACTTCACATACCTGCCCTCTGGATCCCACCACAGAGGACGTCTATGACGACGGCTTCTTCTCCAGGGTGGACGGCGTTGTTGCTGCTTTGGACAGTTTCCAGGCCCGTGAGTCCCTCACTGAGAGCCGAGTCCCTTGCCCAAGGCTCTGGCAGCCTCACCCCGTACCCTCTACCCTTTTGCCAGGGCACTATGTTGCTGCTCGATGCACCCACTATTTAAAACCACTGCTGGAGGCAGGCACCCAGGGAACCCGGGGCAGTGCTTCAGTGTTTGTGCCATATGTGACGGAAGTCTACAAAGGTCCTACCTCAGCCGAGGACGCTCCCTACCCTGTGTGCACCCTGCGGCATTTTCCCAGCACAGTGGAGCACAGCCTGCAGGTAAGGATGTCGCACTCTTCCTATCTCAAGCCACACCTGCAGATCTGTTCCTCGTCTAATACTTTACCATCCTTCCCTCCCAACCCCCACCACAGTGGGCCCAGGATGAATTTGAGGGGCTCTTCAGACTATCCGCAGAGACCATCAACGGCTACCAACAGTAAGGCCAACAACGGAAGTAGGTAGGAGTCCAGGAGTCCAGGCACAGAGTTCAGCCTCAAACTTCTTCTTCCCTCTGCAGGACATGCACTTCCTCCCTGTTGGGCACCAATGAGACTGGAATATTGGCCTTACTGCAGCAAGTGATGGGTGTCCTAAGAACTCGGCCACAGACCTGGCAAGACTGTGTGATGTGGGCTCTTGGCCACTGGCAACTGTGCTTCCATGATAACATCGTGGAGCTGCTGAGAAAATTCCCATCTGATAAAGTAGGTAGTCAGATGCTGGGCAGCCAATAGCTCCAAGAGACCAGACAGCCTAATGGCCTTTATTTCCTCAGGTGCTTGAGGATGGAACTCTGTTCTGGTCAGGATCCAAAAAGTGCCCACATCCCTTGCAATTTGATCCCAACCAAGTGAGTGGAGTGGTCAGACCTGAGTACCCTAAGGGCAGACACCACCTCTGCATTGTGCTAAGATACACAGATGCTAAAAGAGAGCCATTCTTGTGCAAATTCAAGTGTCTGTCCTGGAGAGAGGCAGGCATTCAAGCCGGTCCTCAAAAGGGCAGTGCGTCCCATCCCGTAAACTCATGGTCCTTCTCTCTGCCTGGCTGTAGGACACGCATTTCCTCTATGTACTGGCAGCTGCCAACCTGTATGCACGGATGCATGGGCTGCCGGGCTCACAAAGTCAGACTGCACTCAGGGAACTGCTGACTCTGCTGCAGGAGCCTGATTCCATGCCCCAGAACCTCTTCTCTGCTGAGTTTGGTGAGGTCCTGGTCTGGAACAGCTATTCTTGCCCCTCCCACCACTGGTCTCCAGCCTGTGCTTAGAAGGAAGGTGGCACCTAAAAGCCAGTCAACTTACTTCCTTCTCTCCGGGCCTCTTTGGTTTTGTTTGTTCCTGTGCTCATTTAATTTTTATTTTGAGTGTATGAGTATTTTACCTACATGTATATCTATATACCATGGGTGTGCCTGGTGCCCACAGAAGCCAGAAGAGGGCACTGATCCCCTGAAACTGGAGTTACCGACAATTATGGGTTACCCTGTAAGCGCTGGGAATGGAACTAGAGTCCTTTACAAGAGCAACAAGTGCTTTTTAACTGCTGAGCCATCTCTTCTCTGGCCCTCTTTCTTTGCTGCTTAGTTTATTTCCATCCTCTGGCCCCTCAGTGGGTCCTTTCTCTGCTGCCTCAAACACATCCCAGTTTTCTTAAGAGTCTGGATTTTTTTTTTTTCTTCTATTTTTCGGAGCTGAGGACTGAACCCAGGGCCTTGCGCTTACTAGGCAAGCGCTCTACCACTGAGCTAAATCCCCAACCCCCACATTCCAGTTTTCTTGAGAGACTTTCAGAATTTGAAAAAAAAAAAAAAATTCTGAGGCGTGCCTAGCTATGGTCCTGGGTGAGGGCAGAGCCACATGGGTAACCACAGAGAAAGAGTGGGGGCAAGGAAATAAATGTCAGCCTCCACCAAGAGAGTCCTTGGTTAGATCAAGTGGCAGCGAATGGCAGGTTTGGCAGAGCCCAAGAACGGACACGAGGCTCTAGAGTACAGGAAATGAACTAAGGACTGACCCCATGGCCTGCTCCCTGACAGGCCAGGAACAGTTGAAGGAACTGCAGGAAACCCTGGACGACTGGAACAAGGGGCCTCCGCTGAAGCCTGTGCTGTTTGGGAAGGTGGGGTCACAAGATGGGGTGAAGAACTGGGCTCAGGGGAGGTGAGGAAGCAGGGTGGTTTGAAAACCTGGCTTTCCAACCATCAAGGCTGTGGAAGCAGCTCAGTCCCCTTGCACGTCGGTCACACCGTGTGGCAAAGGAGGGAGATGGTGGATACCCTACCTGAAAACTGTACAGAGACCTGCCAGTGCCCTGCAGGTGGCCACGCTGAGGGATGCCATTGCAGTGTTGACACTCCTGTGATCTGGGTCTGGCAGGATGACAGCAGCAACTTCCACGAGGACTTTGTAGTAGCAGCGACAGACCTGCGCTGTCAGAACTATGGGATCCTACCAGTTAACCGTGCTCGGGTAACTTCACCCTTCTGGGGCTCCGGCCTAGAAGTGAGAGCCAAATCTTGTCCCTGAACCTTGATCCCAGACCAAGTACCCTGTCCTTGACAGATCAAGCAAACCATCGGCCGGATTATCCCAGCCATTGCCACCAGTACAGCAGTTGTGGCGGGCTTACTGGGCCTGGAGCTGTATAAGGTGGTAAGTGGGCCACGGCCCCTTGGCACCTTTCGGCACAGCTACCTGCACCTGGCTGAAAACCACTTCATACGCTCAGCACCTTCTGCCCCGGCCATGCAGTCGGTGAGCCTCTGATGCCCCTGTTCCCATTAGCCCTGAATTTTTCCTCTACTCACACTCTCTCTAGCTGTAGCAAACAAGTCCTCTCTCTGGCTGTGGGCTCTCTCTAGGCCCCAGACTATGGGGGAGTCCTCTGACTCCATCCAGCCCTTTTCCTGCTATGAAGTTAGGCTGGGACCTGTCAGACACAGGAAACAGCCATCAGCCATACCCCCCAACCCCCCTGCAGTTCAGGGTCTGAGGGAGCTGCAGCTTTAATTCATTAGTGGAGCCAGACGTCCCCCATGGCCCCCTCCTACTCTGTAACATCCTGGTGGGAAGGAGGAGGGAGGGGCAACCCTAGGCTCAGCCCCAGAAAGAATCCAGCTTCCCTCTGTAGAGCCATTCTGTTCACCTCAAGCCAAGTTAAAGGGCACCAGACTTGCTGTCAGGAGTGTGGGTTTCAGCCCAGTGGGATGTTTATACCATCACATATGAGCGCACCAGGGTCTGGGCATCCCTGGTATGGGAACACGGAGGGATCGAGCTTGCACATCTGTGTACCAGATTGAAGATCAAGGATCTTCCTCGATGTGAACATGTGCGTGTGGGCACATAATGTGGGGGCTGTTGGTGTGCGGTTGTTCCTATGAAGGCAGGATGGCAATGCCTCCAATTGTGTGCCCAAGCCCTGCCCCAGTTGGCATTTCCCCGAGGCACAGGAAAGAGGACAGAAGAAATGCCCTCATCAGGAGAGAGGACAGAGGTCACCAGCTAGCCTAGGGTCCCTCTGGACAAGCACACAGAATGCTTTTGTGAGGTGCCCCACTGTTAACCAGCACAGAGACTGCCTTTGTCCACAGAATGGGGGTGGGTAAGAGTCCCCATCATGCCTCTAGCCTAGTCTCTGCTCGACCCCAGTATACTCTCTGATGGTTGGGAGGCCCCTTTGTGCCGGACTCTGGATGTCTGCTACATCATCTGTCCTCAGATATAGGCACCAAAACTTTTGACCTGGGAAGAAGACGGGACAAGAATAAAGGCTTCTCTAGACTGTATCCCTGTTAGTGGGGACCCTCTGAGTCAATAGAGTTCCATTGTTACTGAGCTCTTGGTTTCTGCATTCCCCAAACCCTATATGTAAGGACTGGGGAGCAGCATGAGCTGTGTCTCCCAGGTCCCAGCCTCCCCTTAGAAGAACAGGCAGCTTTATCGGAGAATACAGCCACGCAGCTCCAGCTTCCTCAGGAAGCAGCCCCAGCCTCCCTCCCTCTAGCTGGCCCTTCGATGGACGTCTGTTTCCCCATACAGGGCCCCATAGCTCCATTTCCTGTGCTGGCCCCAGCCTGGGCGAGGAGGGGGCTGAGACTCTGGGCCCAGATCCCACCTTCTACCCCCCACCCCTTGGCTGCAGCTTCCTGCCACTAGGGCAGCTCCTCTAGGAAAAGCTGCTAGTAACTGGGCCAGGGCTCGCACGTTTGTGTGAGAACTCTCTAAATTCCCTCCCCTCCATCCTGTAGTTCCATCACCTGGAATGGACCTGTTGGCACCGCCTGACGGTGCCTGCTGGGCAGCCTGAGAGGACACTGGAATCCCTGCTGGCCCATCTCCAGGTATGCCCTGTCTCCACTCCGTCCCTGGCCCAGCCTAGCCTTGCCCAGTGGGTATCTGATATCTGTCTTCTAGGAAGAGCATGGACTGACTGTGAGGATGCTGCTGCATGACCAGGCTTTGCTCTATTCTTCAGGATGGCCATTTGAAAAGCAGGCTCAGCACTTGGGCCTCAGGTGAGCCAGGCTCTACCCAGTCCCTGGATGTTGAGGATGGGCGACAAGGTCTTTTTCTCAACCCCATTTTAGGCCCCTCACACCTTCTTGAGGCATTCTTCTACCAAATGGAGCCAACAAATGGGCCTGGGGGGGGGGCGGGGCGGAGCTAAGAGCCTGAGGAAGGGGACTTCGGTAGCTGTCTGCTTGGCCAGCCCCCTTGGCTCCCTGTACCCTGCCCAGCCCCCATCTCCCTTCACAGCCTACTCTCAAGGGACGCACAGCTTCCTGCCTCTTGCCTGCCCCACCAGCTGCTCCTAAAATAGTTTCAGATGTTTCCTGCCTTGAGCTGCTCATGCTCCTGGTTGAGGCTCTTGAGGGCTCACCAGTGCCCTCTGGTCCACACTAGGTCACTCTCTGTCTGCCTCTGCTCACCTACAAAATCTCCCCAAACCCCTTCCCATACCAGGGTGACAGAACTAGTTCAGCAGGTGACCGGCCAGAAGCCCAAGCCTGGGCTGAGAGTTCTGGTGTTTGAGCTGAGCTGTGAGGGTGAGGATGACGACACAGCCTTCCCACCTCTGCATTATGAGCTGTGATGAGGTGGCCACCACGCCACCACTTGGCCATCACGAACTCTGCATACAATTCCTGCATCTTCAGCCCACAGCGGATACTTCAACAATAAAAGCTTGTTGAAGGAAGGCACAAGTGGAGTGGATGGTAGAGCAAACAAGGGTGATATGGGTAATATAATATGGGTGATATGGGAACCTGGGGAAGAGAGAGGGAAGGTTCTAGACTGGCCTGTCTTAGTTGTGCTCCACGGGGATGGGAGCCTCAGGAGTATGGAACCAGCAGTTTAGAAAAAAAACCAAAAAACTTTATTGTCTCTAGCTGGAGGGCAGGGTCAGAGGTAGCTGACATCATTGTAGATAATAGGTTGGCGGCTTCGACAGTTCATGAGGGCTGCAAATCGTGAAATGTCCGCAGGCAGGTCAGGTTCTGGGCGAGGTGGGCATGACAACCTCTTGCCTGCCATAGCTGTCCGTCGAGCCCTGGCCAACCTACGCCGTAGCTGCTCAGAGAGACCAAGCAGGAACTGGGGGGGTCGAGCACGGGCTCGGGGAACATCTCCATCACTTCCTTCACTGGTCGCTTCGGGCAACTCCATCCAATTGTGAACTAAATCAGCAAAACAGTTGTCCCCTAGCACCAGGGGCTGCCGACTGCGGCCCCTGTTCAGCAGGGCTGCCGTCCAGTCCTCTGCTTCCAATCCCTGCCAGTGTTCCAGGCAAGCATCAGGGGTGGACTTGGGCCTTGGACGGTGGGCGGGAGGTATGTTGGTTACAGCTGCCCTACTGCGCACGGGGAGGTCACTCACTGAGAAACGCTGGCTATGAGGTGGACGTTCTGGGGTGCCTGGCGCCGGGGTACAGACAGCTCTTCTTCTCGCCATGTACTGCCTGACACCTCTGAGAAGCCAGAGTCCCAATCTAGGGCATGTTCCCTAGGACACCCCAGCGGTGCACCCCTGTCTTCTGCTACCAAGCCTTCCTCCTCTTCCTCTTCTACACAGCAGACAGAGTCCTCTTCCAAAACATCGGAGGCCCTGAACCGGCGCTTGGGCTGTATATTTTGGTCAGTTTTAGGTTTTGGTTGCAGTGGGCCAGGCATTGGAGGTGAGCCTGTGTCCCGAGCACACAACTGGAGAGAAAGATAGGGCAAATGTTGGACAGGGATTTCTTAGTCCCTGACCCCGTAGTGTCTAACCAAGCCAGCCCTGAGAAAGGAGGGTTCAGAAGGACTTGAAAATCCTCTGGGCAGCAAGGCGGAACTGTAAGCGCAGGGCCCACATGAGGGCACTGGCACTCGAGGCTCATGTGGCTCCCATCCACAGAGCTGGTGGCAGTCCGGCAGGCTGCAGCACGCAGGGCCGGGCAAGTCAGCACGCGCCACCAGGGCGGGCAGGCAGAGTGGAGGAAGGAGGTACAGGCCAACCCATGGTAGGGGATGTCCACAGCAGCACAGCACTTCTTTAGGCCTTGGGTGCTCCCTGACGGTCCCCAAAAGAAACTTCTTTCCCCTACTCTCCTCCCCCGCCTCTCTGCGGCCGGCACGGCCAGCTGGGCGCCTGTTACCTGATGCCCAGAACAGTTCCCAACCGTCAGAAACCCGAAGCGGGCCATCTGGGCCATCTGTAGCGCGCTACCCTGCCCCCATCCTGACTCTGATGGGCACCCGGAGTCCACCCCGTTGCCGTTTGTTGTTCCAGCCAGGCGGCAGCCACGCACCCCACACACATCTTCACAACCACACCCACTCTAAAGACTCACCAGTTCCCAGCGGAGCTGGCTCAGGAAACTGTCAAGCCGAGCACTGTGCATGTTGGTGCTGGTGCTGAACACTCTCCAGGTCGGCCGGCTCACCGCCGATCATCCGCGGGAGCGGAGCAGAGTGGGCCGAGTCGGCCCGCTAGTGGCGTCCTCACCCTTGCCTTACTCCAAGGCTCCTTACTCCCTCAGTAGCTCCGGCCGCTGCCGCCCCAACATCTGGCAGCCGCGCCCCGCCCCGCCCCCGGTACCCTAGCCAATGGAGGCGGGGCGAGCTGAAGATGCCCTGCCCCTTTCAGCCCCGCCCTCCAGCCTAGCTCTGCTGGTGGAGCCTGGCTGTAGAAGCTCGTGAGCTCAGAGTGCAGCTCAGGACCCTTTCACGTCTCAAAAACTTTAGCTAACCCTGCTGTAGCGCAGTTCCGTTACGACCCCCCTCCAGCCACCGTCCGTTCATCCCGTGACCTCATCTTTTCAATTTGTCCCCTGGTGAAATAGCGGTTTCTTGTGCTGGGGCCTGATGCGACGCCCACGTGTGGACACTGCACCCTATCTTCCAATTGACAATATTGTGGCCCACTCGGTGTCTGTCCAGGCTGGCCTTGACCATCCCTGGAAATGATAGAACCGAGTTTCCTTCCGCCCGGTGAATACTCCGCGAAGAACCTTAAAACAGAGAGAGTAAGGGAAGGGCCATGGCTAACTGCCCTCCAGCATCCCTCTAGCCTGATCTGAGCCGAGATAGCCTGGACCGCCCTCTAGTGGGGATCGCGTCGCTATGGTCTGCATCCTCAATCTGCACCACTGACCTATAGGTTGTGTGCAGGAATGGAAAAGGAAAACTGCTCTTTGGCTCCAATGTTCAGAGTCTTTCCCCTGAGGCCTCTCCACAATCAGAGGTACAGTCTAACTGGAGACGGACTGGATCTTTCTGCAGACAGCAAAATATAAGAGAATGAAGGCAATGAGTTCAGTTAAGAGATAGGACTCTTAAAAAGTTATGACTGATCTTGGGTCAATTCATTTGAGTGCAGTGAGGAAGGGCATTTTAGGTGAAAGGGTTTGCCAATGTAAAGAATATCGAGGGACAAGGGTTAGGCAGACCAAACGAAAGGAAAACACAAATGTGTGTGATGAATGGGGCAGGGGTTTGTGGATAGAGAGAAGTCATCAAAACCAAGCCTCCAAGATTTATGAGAGTCTCTGGGTTTTATTTTTGGTGCTATAAAAAGCACGGAGCTTTTTTCAGTGAATGACCAGGGCTATTTTCTGCAAGATACAGTTGTTTTGGGAGAATAATCCTGCAACCAAAGGAGGTTCTGGCCTTTCTCCCAGGCCAGGGTGTGTGTCTGAAAGCCTGGATCTGAACCCAGAGAGTAAACAAAAGCTTCATTCTAGATTCCAGAATGACTCTAGAGCTAAGCCTGAGTGGTGCACAGATGCAGGTAGGTAAAACATGACGTCCAAGTTTCCAGTGTGAACAGCCGGCTGGCTGGCACTGCCATTAAAAACACTCAGTAGAAGGAAACCTCTGCTCCCCTTTCCCACAGATCTTGCTGCTGACCATGATGGTGACAAAGATCGATGGAAGAGTATACCGAAGCTGGCCTCACAGCCGTGTGACCTGGTATAGAGCATGTGGGGCAGGTTCAAATAGGCCTGAATTCTTTTTGTAAAACCAGGATAATCTGTGAGAGAGATGAATGGGGAGTCCTTCGACTTGTGCTTTCTTGGTTCTGGTTTGTTAGTTCTTTAAAGGCCATGTAACCAGTGGAAGTGACTCTCATCTGCTATCTGGACTGCAATTGGAAAAACATCACTGGAAGGAAGGGGAAGGCAAAAAGGCAGCTCTGGAAGCAGAAACTTTGGGCTAGGCATTGTACGATTCACACACGTGTAACTAGATAAATGAAGTTTTTATTTTTTGCTTGTTTGTTCTTTCTTTTTTTGTTTTTGTTTTGTTTTCAAGACAGGGTTTCTCTGTTTAACAGCCCTGACTGTCCTGGAGCTCAGTTTGTAGATAAGGATGGCCTTGAACTCACAGAGAGCTATCTGCCTCTGCTTCCCCAAGTGCTGGCATTAAAGGTGTGCACCACCACCATCCAGCTAGTTTTTTTTTATTTTTCAGTCTAGTGAAAAACCGGAAAGAGAGGCTGGAGAGATGACTCAGCAGTTAGGAGCACTGGCTGTCCTTGTAAGGAACCTGGTTTGATTCCCAGCACCCATCTGGCAGCACACAACTTTCTGTAACTTTATTTCCAGAGGATCCTCCACCCTCTTCTGGCCCCTGAGGCACTGCACACATGTGGTGCACATGTGAACACCAGGCAAGACACTCACACTCTTTTTTTTTAAATTTTTTTTTTTTTCAGAGCTGGGGACCGAACCCAGGGCCTTGCGCTTGCTAGGCAAGCGCTCTACCACTGAGCTAAATCCCCAACCCCCACACTCATACTCTTAAAACAAAACAAAAAATAAATAAATAAAATAAAAATCTGAGCTGAGTATGGTGGCAAATACCTTCTTTAATCCCAGCACCCAGGAGACAGAGGCAGGCAGATCTCGAGGAACCAGCCTGGTCTACATAATGAATTTCGGGATAGCCAGGGCTATGTAGAAACTTGCCTTGAAAAAAAAAATCCCCCCTACCCCTGCTCCCAAAAACGTCAGAAGGATCAGGAGAAAAGCAAACGCTCACTGTAGACACCTGAGTCTTGGGGAGAAGCAGGGTTGGCTGCTAACTGTATGAGTGTGGAGCTCAGGGAGAGAAGCACGGAAATGGAGAGGAGCGGATGGTAAAGCCAGTGGGCGGCATTTTAGCCATGGCCCTGGAGACGGTGGTGAGTGAAGATAGAGGAGGGGAGAGGCAAGCAGTTTCCATGCCTGAAAACATTTCACTGAGTGGAGGTAGGGAAGGTGATGCAGAAGTTCCTCGGCGACTAGCCAAGAGACCTCCGAGCCAGCATGGGTGTGTCAGAGGCGATGGGAGCAAGCATCAAGCATTCAGGAGGAGTGAGAGCAAAGGATACGTGTCTGGTGTTGGAAAACAGTTTAGTCAAGGAAGCGCCTACACCACAAGAGCCAAGACCCAAGGTACTCAGAACCCATGGTGAGAAAAAAAAAAAAAAAAAAAGCCAAGTGTGGCAGCAACAGTTTGAGGTAATTCCCCGGTGCTGAGGAGAGATTGGCAGACATCCTCGCCTGGCTGGTGATCTCCAGGCCAATGAGAGATTCCGTACCAAACAACAACAGAACAAACCAAACTGAATGACCTCTGAGGAATGCGCCTGAGGTTGACCTCTGGCCTCCACACGTGTACTAAACCAAGCATACACCTCCGCTTACACAGAAAAGAGTAACCTTCTGGCATCGGAGTGTGCAATGGCATGTCCCTGCAGTCTCAACTACGTGGGAGGATGAAGTAGGAGTAACCTGGGCAACATAGGGGAAAAATATATATGTATGTATATATATATGTGTATATAATAGCTAAGACCTGAGTTCAAGTCCTAGATCCCACAGTAAAAGAGAGTTGACTTGTGAAAGTTGTCCTCTAACCCCCACACAAGCACTATAGCATATGCCCAAGTTCACACACACACAAACACACACACACACACACACACACACACACACACACATTTAAAAACAGATAAACTGGGGTTGGGGATTTAGCTCAGTGGTAGAGCGCTTGCCTAGGAAGCGCAAGGCCCTGGGTTCGGTCCCCAGCTCCGAAAAAAAGAACCAAAAAAAAAACAACAACAACAACAAAAAAAAAAAACAGATAAACTATAGGGCTGGGGAGATAGCTCAGGACTTGGTTTGATTCCCAGCACCCATATGTTGCTTCAAAACCATCTGTAACTCCAATTCCAGGCTATCTCACATCCTCTCTGGCCTCTGTGGGCACAAGACATGCATATGGTACACATACTGTACGCAGGCAAAACACTCACGTAGGAAATAAAAGTAGCCAGAGAGTGGTGGGGGATGTGCCTTTAATTCCAGCACTCGGGAGGCAGAGGTAGGCAGACAACCTGGTCTACAGAGGGAGTTCCAGGACAGCCAGGGCTATCTATACCAAGAAAACCCCATTCCAAAAAAAAAAAAAAAAAAGAAAAGAAAAAAGAAAAGAAAAAGAAAAAGGAAAAAGAAAAGTAACTAAGTCTTTTAAAAAATTAAATTGGGGCTGGAGATGGCTCAGCAGTTAAGAGCACTGACTGCTCTTCCAGAGGTCCTGAGTTCAATTCCCAGCAACCACATGGTGGCTCACAACCATCTGTAAAGAGATCCGCTGCCCTCTTCTGGTGTATCTGAAGACAGCTACAGTGTACTTATATATAATAAATGAATAAATCTTTAAAAAAAAATTAAATTGAGGGTTGGGGAGATGGCCCAGCAATTAAGAGCACTGACTGTTCATACAGAAGACCTGAGTTCAACTCCCATGGTGGCTTACAACCAACTGTAACCCCTGTTTCTTCTTCTGACTTCTATGGACATGTGGTACACAGACATACACGCCAGCAAAAACATTTGTACATGTAAAAAGAAAATAAATCTTAAATTGACCAAAGGAAACCACTGGTCATTGAAGTCCCTACCAAGGGCAGTTTTGTGGAGAGGGGGAGGAGCCTAACTCAGGAGGATAGAAAAACTAGAGCTGGTAAAGCACTAGGCAGAGCAAGTGAATTAAAATTGAGGGCTGGAGAGATGGCTCAGCGGTTAAGAGCACTGACTGAACAGAGCAACGACGTACTCATTTTTTTTTCTTTTTCTTTTTTCTTTTTTTCTTTTTTTTTTCGGAGCTGGGGACCGGACCCAGGGCCTTGCGCTTGCTAGGCAAGCGTTCTACCACTGAGCTAAATCCCCAAACCCCTCATTTTTTTTTAAAGATTTATTTATTTATTTTATGTATATGAATACACCAAGTTGTCCTCAGACACACCAGAAGAGGGCATCAGACCCCATTACAGATGGTTGTGAGCCACCATGTGGTTGCTGGGAATTGAACTCAGGACCTCTGGAAGAGCAGTCGGTGCTCTTAACCGCTGAGCCATCTCTCCAGCCTGACGTACTCATATACATAAAATAATAAAGTTTTTTTTTTTTAAAGAAAAGTTGAAAAAAACAGTGGCACAGGTCTGTGATTCCAACATGGAGGCAGGAGGCCAGGAGGATAAGGAATTTGAGGCCACTCTGGACTATATAAAGAAACTTTGTCTCAAAAAGATTTTTTTAAAATGGGAATATAATAAACTGACAAATCTTAAAGACACTGGCTCAGTAAATCTTAATCTGCATATCAAGCTATGAGTGTCACATAACACCTCCTCCTTTCCTCTCAGAAGAGTCCTTGGTCCCCTGCGGTTGACATCCCCACCAGTAGTCCTCAGTTTTATTTCATCTACCAAGGATTCTTTTGTCCGCTGAATGCATACAACTTTTGGTTTTCCTGGTGGTCGGGCTTAGATTTTACAGGCAGATAAAGTTCTAATGGTAGGAGGAGGCAGCCGGAATGCAGACTCTGCAGGGAAGCAGGGCTAATTTTCCTGGGCACTGGCTTTGCTCTGTCTGCAAGGACAATGTAACCGGTTTCACCATCTGTAGCTCGGGCCTCCTCCCCTTGTATCCCCCTTAGGGTTGTGGTAATGAATGGAAGAATTCACTGGAAACAGAGGAAGATGGGATTTTCCAGCAGCTCCTGGAGCCTGCCAGGGATCTAAATGCTCTGTCCCAGGGTGGGTGGGGCCAGAGCTGGAGTCTGGGAAGCCACCTGATGGCTGTGTTTAAGCAACTAACCAGGCAACAGAGTTAGCCTGAGAAACCGCTTCTTCCACCATTCTTCAGGCTACCATGATGATGCTCAGGCTCCTGGAGTTTCTTTTTGCTTTACTTATCCCTGGTAAGGAGGAGGCAGGTGTGTGTGTGTGTGTGTGTGTGTGTGTGTGTGTGTGTGTGTGTGTGTGTGTGTGGGGGGGCTGTCCAGTGTCGGCTGTGGGAAACAGGGAAGGACTTTGGCTGCTTGGCCTCCAGATGTGCTCAGGCCCTGAAGAAAAATGCTATTGCTATGTTTCTAAATGTGGTTTTCTCCTAGTCTTCCCCAGCCTGCCCTGGTCCACAGATATCCTTGAGAGCAAAGGCCCTGGTACTGTCCTTCAGTCTTTCCTCTTCAACTGTTCCTCCTACATGCCTACCCTGGAGTTACTCAGTGTGAAACCACCCACCAGCTTCTTCAACAAACCCAGCCTGCAGGGGCAAAAGGGACTCTACCGGGGGAAGGTAAGGCTGTGGATACAACTAGGGATTGAGGAGACCAAGGCCTGAAGTGGTACGAGAGACAGCAAGCCTAGGCCCTACGCCAATCCACCAATCGTCAATCCACCACAGGTGACCTTGAGTAGCTCCGCTCGGCTGGATGCCCTTGCAGTAAACTACTATGAGCTGCAACTGCGGTACACATGCGGTAACTTTGTGGTAGACGGATCATTCTTTGTTCATGTGCTGCGGGACCCTGGGCGTATCCATTGTACTGGTGCATTTGCCAGCCCAGGTGAGGCTAGGGGCACCGGGTTGGGAGAGGAAGGGCATGTCCTCCAACAGAGCCTCCCTGACCTCATCTCTGGACAGCTGGGGAATTCATTTACGTGCCAGAGACAGTCACGCCTGGGGCCCTGCTGTACACTCTGTTGCTGCCTGGCCTAGGAGGCCAGAGAGCCCAGGTAAGCTCTGAACACAGGGCAGTGAGTGACAGGATGTGGGAGGAGGGCACAGAGAGAGAAAGCTCGGCTCCTGTCAGGCCAGGCACAGCCTCTAAAGACTCTGAGGTAGTCAGCTGAAACCTATGATACATGTTCCTGGGTAGAGTCACTAGGGCTGCCTACCCTCCCAGTGACAACCACAGTTTCCCATAGGGACTAAAATCTTCTTATGAGTTCTATATATTCCAAGTTCTCCATGACCACATTTAAAATTTTTTTTAATATTTATTTACTTTACATATATGAGTATACTGTAGCTGTCTTCAGCCATACCAGAAGAGTGTGTTAGATCCCATTACAGATGGTTACAGATGGTTGTGAGCCACCATTGGTTGCTGGGATTTGAACTCAGGACCTCTGGAAGAGCAGTCAGTGCTCTTAACCACTGAGCCATCTCTCTAGCCCCAAAGACCACTTTAAAAAAAAAAAAAACCACACTTTTGTAATGCTAGGAAGACTGGTGTTCCTCTTTCCCACCCTACCCCTTGTTTATTGGGAGTATGTGTATATAGGTATGCATATGCTATGTCATGCATATGGAGGTCTGAGGTGTTGATTCTCTCCTTCTACCTCCACCAAGTGGGTTCCTCGGGTCAAACTCAGGCTGTTCTGGCAGCAAAGGCCTGAGTCAACCCACAGGTTTTCCTCGCTGTTGTTTCCTTGTTTGTCTTTGAGACATCGAGGGTTACATAGATTCTGCTTACAAAAACAAAACAAGCAAACAAACAAAAAAAGAGTAACCTCCTTACCCGAAAGGATATTTATGTTTGTTTTAGCAGAGTTGAGGATGGGAGCCAGGGATCACAGTGGAAGGCAGGGGGCCTAGGTTGGGACAACAGCCAGTGGTGGGGTGCAGAACTGTTAGACATAAGCAGCAGCCTCTTGGGTTATTTACTGAAGGATGTTGACAGGCATACTTGGGATGCTGGGGACTGGAAGGGACATATCTCTGTCCTGTCAGATGAACATCACCAGTGCCCAAGACCCTCCAATCTTCCCCGGGCCTTTCTCCATCGATGAGCATGGACTGCTTCGGGCACCATCCCAGGGCCTCAGAGGCCAGGCTCAAAAGGTAAGCATGGCATTGGACCTGGGGATAGCTATGATTGGGTAGAACCACCATCTTTGGAGAAATTACTTGTTCTTTACTATCTTGACCGATAAGCTTGTCTCAGACCACTTGCTTCCCTGTGCTGTCTTCTTGACTCAGCTTTATTCTATGCTGAGATCTGCAGGTCATGAAAGAGGGCAGGCCTGTGGTTCTGGGACCTCACAGATCCTCTAACATATTTATGTCAATCGAACTTGGAGGGAAAACTTTGGGTAATGAAGCCATGAGGAGGAAGTTCCCTCTTTAAAATAGTCCTTTCTACCATTCCCTGGTTCCATGCACAGCACCACAAAAACAAACAAACACCCTTCCGTCCTCTTAGTAACTGCCTCTTAGAAATTCTAACCTAATAATTCACACTGTGAATGACTCAGAAGAGTTGGTGGCCCAGAATAATAGGGTTCAAAGGGATCCTTATCAACGGAGTGGTGGTAAGTCACAGTTCCTTGTGGAGGTCCTGAGGAGGACTGCCTATTTGAAGGGAGGACTAGCAATGGATATAGTGGTGGACACGTAACATGATTTCCTTCCTGTCCTGTATACTCTGACAGACCTTCCAGCTGCAGATTTTAGTGTCCTTAGGAAAAAGCCAACGCTGCAAAGGGATGCTGACAGTGAAGGTTTTGCCTGCACCCCCCAGCCATGTCTCCTTCCTGTAAGGCTCCCTTATCCTGGCTGGGAACGGTAGAGGGTTCTGCATGCGCCCTCAGGGAAATAGTTGGGGTAGGCTGCAGGCTGCAGGCTGCAGGGCTGCTGAACCATCCTACCTCCTTAGGAAGGGAGCCCTTGGGAGGGGCCTGGGGACTCCGCTGGGTTGAACAGGAGCAAGCAGGAGCTAAGTTTCCACTTTGGGTTCAGAAAGAAGGCCCAGAGTATCACCATCGCAGAAGATCTGGTTCCCGGGAGCGAGGTGGTTCAGGTCCAAGCTAGAGGACTCAACTTACTGTATGAAATCATCTCCCCACGGCCCAGTCCACTCTACTCGATTGGACAAGGTGAGGGAAGGAGTGGGGCGGGTACCAGAGATGTCTGTAACTGGGAAAGGGAGAGGCACAGATGTGAGTCTTTCCTGAAAGATTGGATTGGGAGCCCTAATCTTAGAGGAAGAGGCAGAAATGGCCGGGATGAGTTGGTGGAGAGCGGGACTGAGCTGGGGCGGGACAGAGTTTTGTTTCTTACACCTTCTCTACACTTTCAGCTGATGGGGTAGTGCGGACCACCGCACCCCTGGATTTGGTTCGTGTTCAGGGCGCGGTGGTCACAAAACTGCAGGTGAAGGCCTTTGAGAGGCTCCAGCCTTGGGCCAGTGCCGTGTCGGATCTCACGGTTATCGTGCGCGCGGTAAACCAGAGGCCCCCACGCTGTCATCCAGCGCTACTGGTGTGAGTACCCGGAAGCCATGCCGGGGCTGGTTGGGGTAAAATCCCCTGGCCCATCATTGGTTTAGACTCTTGTCTTGCCCCCGGCCCTCCACTCCCAGGACTCAAATTCCAGAGACTGCCCTTGAGGGCACTGTGCTGGACACGCTCACGTGTGTTGACCCAGACTCTGCAGGCGCCCCCCTCGACTACCAGCTGCGGTTCCACAGCCCTCCCGACTCTGCCAGCCTCCGTCTTCGTGGCAGAACCCTTGAGGTGCCCAACACACACTCCTAGACTCCCATGCAGACAAGGTGGGAGGGCCAAGGTTTGTTGGCATTGAGATCATGGAGGCGGGGTGAGAAAAAGGTTGGTGAGACAGGCTTCAGACTGGAAAACTGTGTCAAGGTAGGCTATACGCGGACACCCTGGTTTGAGGCATCCTGGCATGCCTGATCCTGGCTTCATCTACTCTCTGGTCCCCTTGGCTAGGTGAACGCTACACTGGACTGTGACGCTCCTGGGGCTTGCTTCCAGCATTCAGCTTCCATCCTGGTGTCCGATGGTGGTCAACCCCAGATGACCGGTGAGCGGCCATTCTTAGGCCTGAACATTCAGAACAAGGCTATTTTGTCCACTTCCATCCCATCCCCAAGACATAGACAGCTTTTTTCCCCTCAAAAGCTAGAAGGTCAGGATTGTTTCAATTTAAGAACCCTAGGATAGGGCTGGGGAGATGGCTCAGTGGTTAAGAGCACTGACTGCTCTTCCAGAGGTCCTGAGTTCAATTCCCAGCAACCACATGGTGGCTCATAACCATCCGTAATGAGATCTGATGCCCTCTTCTGGTGTGTCTGAATAAAGTGATAAATAAATCTTAAAAAAAAAAAAGGGGGGCTGGGGATTTGGCTCAGTGGTAGAGCGCTTGCCTAGCAAGCGCAAGGCCCTGGGTTCGGTCCCCAGCTCTGAAAAAAAAAAAAAAAAAAAAAAAAAAAAAAAAGAAAAGAACCCTAGGATATCTGTCTTGAGACTGGCACCACTCCACAGAAAACCTTCCCTCCAATATAGGGTCATGTTTACTTACTAAAACCCCCTAGGGCAGGTCTGGGTACCTCAGGTCATCTCCTTAACTGCCAAGTGGTCCCCAGCTGAGGTTCCAGTGCTGGTGATGGTGACACCCGTCAATGAGTTCTCCCCAGCCTGTATGCCACACACGTTCCGGGTTCGGGAGGATGCAGGGCCCTACACTCTGCTGGGCTCCATAGTGGGCACGGATGTGGATCACCCTCGTAACAGCCTCGAGTACCACATCTCTGGAGGACTCTCCACCTTTGCTGTGGATCGCCTGAGTGGTACTTAAACCCCAGGGCTGGGAGGGAGGCATGGGGGCCAGTGTTGGTTCTGCAGGCTAAGGCTCTGATCATCACTTACAGGAGAACTTCACCTCCTGGGGCCTTTGGACTATGAGCAGCAGAGGCTGTACAGGATCGTTATTCTGCTGATTGATCATAGCCAAGACTGGGACCTCAACAGTCACCGATCAGGTTCATGTACCATAACCATTGAGGTTGAGGTAAATGACCTCCAAGGCCTAGGAAAGACAAAGTTCCCTCTGGCCGTTTGCTTTTTCATACAGATGCCTCAGTTTCTCCTATGGGCTGGTTGAGGGGAGGGGTTCACAGAGGAAAACATTGCAGCCTGGCTACTTGCCACTTAGGCTCAAGTGTTTTCAAAGAAAGCTCGTGGGCTAGCCTGGGAGTTTGAGGGATGGGCTGTAGTCACTCCTAATGTGGTGGCCTTTCTCCAGGATGTGAACGACCATGCCCCAGAGTGTGAGCCTCCATTTCAGGAACTCACCATCTACACTGCCCTGGGTCGTAGTATGGAAGTGACTAAGGTGTCATGTTGGATCCCACAAGAGCCACAGCGCTTGACCCTCTCCTACAGCATCATGGGAGGTGTGGAAATGTGGGGGCCACCAGGTTGTTGGGGACGGTCAGGACGAGTTAATAATACCTTCTTCTCCTGCTACTCTGCTTTCAGGGAATAGCCAGAACCGATTTAGACTCCAAGGGACCATCCTGGTGTACAATGACACTGTGTTGGGGCCCCCGTGGCCAGAGCAGCCCTCCACTCATGAGCTATTGATCCATGTTGCTGATATGGGCCCTTCCACCCCCCACCTTAGCACCACAGCCACCATCATTGTGCATCTAGTTCCTTGGAAGGCCAGCACAGTGGCCACCAGCACCCACCAAAGCACAGTGAGGGGGTTCTCAGGCCCTTGGGGGTTGGGAGAGAGGATCTTGAAGGATGAAGACACCTTTTTTTTTTTTTAAAGGTGGAATTATGAGAGAAGACATTTTAGAGATAACTGCTGGATGCAAAAAATAAATCTGGGGCATGAGGTGCCCCACTCCGTAGGGAATATGAAAACTGAACTGCCAATGGCAGTGGTGAGTCTGTGACCCTCCTTTCAGGTGTCCTCAACAATGACACCCCTCATTGTGACAGACGTAGAGGCTTTCTGGAAGCCAGAGCCCTGGTTTGTGGTAGTGCTGACAGCAACTGGTGCAGTTCTCCTCCTGGCTCTGGGTTGGCTCCTCGGCAGGATCCTTCGGGGGTAGGTTCCTATCTCTGCTTCCTGCCTCCCTAGCCTACACATCGACACTGGCTGGAATAGGTAGTCTTACTTACCAGTGGGTGACACTGCCAACATTGGTGGGCAAACAGACTGAGGAGGGCTGCCGCTGTCTCTGCAGAAGTACTCAGATTGGGGGGCCCTGGAAATGGTCTTCATCATTGGTGGAGCCCAGTCTTGGAACTGGATGGCTGTAGATGGCTCAGAGTTTGAAATTTACCACTGTTCCCAACACTTGTCTTCTACCTTATTTCTGCCCTGCTTCTGTAGACTAAACCTTCTGAGCTCAGGGGTAGGACAGATAATAGTGTGGGCTTCTCATGCAGGCACTGGCTGTTTCCAGTATAACGGGACAGATGCTATTACTCCTTGGTGTTAGAAGGCCTGCTACGTTCTTAGCCTTGCTTCTTCTTCCTGGCCCTTTAGGTTGGCCCAGTCACTACAGGCACCGAGCAAACCAGCCAGAGCTCAGTTGTTAAACAGGTTAGTCTCCGTGGAGGGAAACAGGCTAACCTCTGTGCCTGGAAATCCATCTCCTAAACTCAGGCTACCATTCAGACTCATCTTGTACTTCTACTCCAATTTGCTATAGCATCCAGGAAAGTGGAGGCTCCATTGAGAGGCAAATGGAGGCACCAAGCACGGAGATGTCCCAGGTACCCAGAGCTGCCATGAGTCTGGTATGCCAACTCATAGCTCAGGTTGAGGGCAGTGAGGCTGCCCTATCCCTGCAATACCTGCCTTCCTGCCTGTGAGTGGCTACCCCTGTGAGTGCCTACACCACCACCAAGATAGAGCAGGCAGGTGGACATGGGCCTTCCCTGTGGGCAAGTCTCTACTCACTGTGCCCTTTTGTTCTTTTCAGCAACATTTTGATGGCAGAGCCCAAGATGTCTGTAAGTCTCTACTTTTCATGACCTAGTCTCTGCCTGGGCCTTTCCCCTCCCCCGAATTTTCTCTTCCCTTTACCCAGCTCCTTTTTTACCACAAAGCATCCATCACCAACATTTTCACTGAACTCTTCTCTTACCCCCCACGCACCCTTCTCTGCCACCCTTCACTCTTTAGGCAACTTTTCTGTTGTGCCAGATGATGACCCAGACCTAGTCCTGTCCCAGCTCTTCGGGGAGGGGAAGGGAGATGGTGGTAAGGGGAGAGCTCCCCTCATATTCCAGCTCCCCCAGTAAATTGTAGCTGACTAATCTGACTCTGGCTGCTGTAGAGGATCTGGTATCCCCTCGCTTACTGTTCCTTTGAGTCAAACCTCTGGGCTCTCTGCTGAGAAGGCAAAGAGGAGATCAGTTTGGGTCCCTGTGGAAGGGGTGACTACACTGCTGAAGCTAGCCATCCTTTCTTCCTTCCTCTCTCCTGCCCGCCTGGGCTCAGGTACGGGGAGAGATTACCTGTTCAGCACACTCACGGGAGCCCGGCGTTGGCTGTGAGGCCGAGTAGCTGCTTTACTCTGTGGGGAATTCCCTTTTCTCATGATCATAGCCTGGATTTCCAAATCAATATAGTAATAAAGACTACCAACAGAATACTGCCCACCTTGTAATCTTTGTGTGGGAGAAGCTCTGAGAGCTATTTCCTTGTTGTTACTTGGAGAAAGTGTCACCTCCTATAGGTACTCTGTGGAACAGGAAGATCACTTTGAAAAAGTGTTTCATGCTCTGACAGTGACTGGCACTTTGTACAAGAGGCTCTTTGTCAGTGATGGAAGGGCCTCCAGTTGTCCTGTCTACTTGGAGACATTTGCTTTTCTCTTTTGAGACAGAGTCTCACTGTGTTGCCCTGGTTGGCCTGGAACTCAGAGATCCACCTGCCTCTGCCTCCTCAGTGCTGGAATTAAAGGCCTGTGCTACCATGCCCAGGAAGACTTGCTTTAAAACTTTTTAAAAATATGATTATTTACTGAGACAAGGTCTCTCTACATAACCTTGGCTATCCTGGAACCATGTAGACCAGGATCACCTTGAAGTCACAGAGGTCCACCTTCATCTGCCTTCCAAGTGCTGGGATCAAAGGTGCACATCACCATTCCAGGCACAATTTTATTTTAAATACATGCCTTACTTTTGTAGTTTCGGCTGGCTTGGAGCTTGCATGGTTACAGATATCATGCTCCCTCCTCAGTTTGAGACAGGGTCTCTCACTGACCTGTAACTCACCAAGTAGGCTAGGTTGGCTGACTAGTGAGGCCCAGAGATCTGCCTGCCTTCCTTTCCCAGTACTGGGATGACAGGTGACCATCATTGTGCCTAGCTTTTATTTTATTTTTAAATACACTGTAGATTCTGGGGGCTTTCTCTGCAGCTCCACACAGTTGGTTTTTGAGGTCCCATCAGCCCTCATGGACAGCTTGCCAACTTTGTGTAGAGGTTTTGTTGGAAGGATATGGAATTCCTGGTGGGAGAGGTGAGAGAATCTGTGCTTAGCTGTTCCTGGATTACTAAAAGCCTCCTTCTGACTTTGTATCTGTTTCCCCTGACTCTTTATTACTTAGCTCTCCCTGTGCTAATCTAGGTGGTGCACATAGCTGGGGGCTCTGTAACAGCCTGAAGAACAGATTTTACTGTGTGCAATGCTGACCCCACGCCCAATCTGGTGTCCTGTTTGTCTCCAAGAGTTCCCATAGTTTGAGGAGAGGGTATGCTTAACCATATTAGCTTCGAGTTCTCTCTGTTTCTCTCTCCCTGACTATCCTAGAACCTGTATCTTAGATCTCTGTAGACCAAAGGCGTATGCCACATGGCCCACTTATCATCAAGTTATTTCAGTCTTTCCCCTCTTGTCAGATCTGTGGGCCTGAACCTGATCAGAAAATTGGACAATCTCTACCCTGGCACCCTAGGCCCAGGAAGAATATGAATACCCTCTGTTGGGGGAAAAAGACCCTGGGCTTTATTATTTTAGAGACAGAATCTTATGATGAAGTCCTGGCTGACCTGGAACCCACTATGTAGACCAGGCTAGCTTCAAACTCAAAAGATTGGCTTGCCTCTGCCCCTCGAGGGATTGCAGGTACCTCCATGCTCTGCCTAGGAAAAACACTCTAAAATTATTATTTTTTTTCTTTTTTTCGGAGCTGAGGATCGAACCCAGGGTGCGCTCTACCACTGAGCTAAATCCCCAACCCCTCTAAAATTATTTTTACATATATGTGTGTCTTTGTGGATATATGACACATGTGTGCTGGTGCCCATGAAGAGGGTGTTGGATTCCCATAAAACTACTGTGAGCTCCCTGATGTGGGTGCTGGAAACAGAATCCAGGTTCTCTGGGAGAACAGCGAGTGCTCTTAACCACTGAGCCATCTCTCTTAAGGGGGTTCTACCAAAACAAGAGTGTTAGAGGCTTCAGGCTCAGCAGCCTGAGAGGGGCTCTTAAGTGGTTTTTCTTGAGCACTTGGCTTACTCTAAGAGCTTATTAAGTCTGCTTCTTGTTCATCTTCATTTTATAGGCAGAGCAACCAAGTCTCAGTGAAGCTAAAGCTCAAAATTCTCGGGGTTAGGACATTTTGGTGTGGGACAGGTGTGGTGCCTTTGGTATCCTAACCTTGAAGCCAAGCCCAGAGTTAGGGGCCTATTATGGAGAACAAGGGATGGCCATTTTCTTGGGACTCATAATTTGCCTTGGAGGCAGGTCATGATAGCCAAAGGCAAAAGATAATGTCATAGGAACTTAACCGATGCTTATAGGAAGCAAAGGAGAGCGGCCGCTATGTGCTGAGACATGTACTAGGTGCAGATTTAAGTCTATGCAAAACAAGCTGGGGGAAAGGGGAAGCCAAAACTGAAGAGGTGGCACAGACGGCTGTGTCTCTGGACTGGTGAGAGGCAATGCTGGGATGTGCTTAGAAAACATTAATTCTGGAGCTAGAAGAGGCGAGGGACCCATCATCACCACTTCCTAAGGCTGTGTGACCTTAGCTCAGGCTCTTTTCTGCGCCTCAGTTTCCTCACCAGTTAACTAGGGTCGATCCCAAGCACAGAGGCAGGCGACAAAGCAAATACCGTACCGTTGACATTCCCTAAGTGTGTGCGAGAGTATGATAAACGCGGCCAGCTCAAAACCGAAACAGTTGCGCAGGTGAGAAAACCAAGGGCGCTCCAGCCTCCCCTTTCGACAGCAAAAGCTCCGCGGCTGGCAAACCAGAGAATGGCGCGCATGCGTCAATTCGTGCCGTCACAGTCACGTGCCCCAGGCATTCTGCACGAGAGGCACGCCCGGACTGACGGAACAGTTGACGAATCGACGGGAAGAATTCCTTCAGGCGTTCCGAGACGAGGCTGTTGATTGGAAATAACTTCAGTCAGGGGCGGGTTCTTTGCTGTCCTTGGTTACTATGACGCCCGGCCCCCGCCCCCTCGGCTGGCCGCCATCTTGTTGTTGATCCGTACCCAGTGGGCAGCGCCAGGAGCTGGACCGAGCGGCCGGTGCGGGGCCGCTGCTGCGGGGCTCAGCCACCTGCGCTGCCTGCCAGGGGGCGGGCCGAGACCTGGAGGCCCGGGGGGCCCAGCTCCCGTGGGGAGCCTTGGGCGCCCGCTGCCCGGGTCGGGCCGGTGAGTGACAGGAGTCGGGCCAAAAGACCCGCCCGACACCCACGGCGAGGGTGGCGGCGGGCGCGGGGTTGTTGCAGGCGCGCGTAGGTAGGGTCGGGACTTAGGGCGAGCATCACTGGGACATCATTCCAGCGTCCTGGTTGGCCTTTCGCCGAGCCTTCCAGATGTTGGCACGGAGGCTGGGAGGGCAGCTCGGGTGGAGGTCGGAGAGCCCTGAGCCCTAAGACCGGCCGGCGGGGTAGCGGGAAACCTGCCTTTCAGACCGAATCCCTGGGTGTCTCAGACCCGGAGTGCTGAGATATGGTTACTGCCAGCTCGTTCTCCCGGCCGTAACGTTCCTCCAAATCAGTGATAAACGTATCGCTCTTAAGATTTCACACTCTTGCGAGTAATTTTTTTCAGGCTGCTTGAGACTAAGACGAAACAGGCCTAAAATGCCTAACGAGCCAAGCAGGGTGGTATCAGGGCCCTGTGCTTTTGGTAGGGCGATGATCCTCCGCCTGGCACCACCGAGAACCCTCGGAGACTTCCGCGCTCTTCAGGACTCACTGTTTACTGCTTCTTGAAGAACCTAAATAATGTCCACAGTGGCTGAGTTTTATTTGGGGTCTGAGTTCTTTGGTGCTCGACCACCACTTCTTTTGGAGTATGTGGTTTAGGAGGATAAGGATGATTTGATAAATTTTGTCTCTTAAAGAGACAGTCCGTTAGGAGATGTAGGAGTGTTAGAACTATTAAAAAAACAAAACTGAAATTGGGTATGGGAGCTCATGCACTCGACTGAGGCAGGAGGATTGCCATGGGTTGCAGGCTAGCCAGAGCTGCGTAGCAAGACCCTGTCTGGAGACAAAAGCAGAGCTAAAAGCTGTTGATGCTTATGATGGAGGCGGGGCTGGCAATCCCCAAAAGGGTATACAGCTCTAGAAAGGGTCCTGGCTGCTGACAACCGCATTTTTACCTAGGGGCCCTTAGGTTTTTCTTACAGGTATATTGTCGTCCTATGAAGCCCACAAAAGATGATTAAGAAGGCCAAGCAGACGGTACCCTTCATGTCTGTTAGGATCATGTCACCTCTGAATGTTTAATTTTGAGAGAAACCAGCACCCTGGTCTGGAGACAGATATCTTTGGGAAACTGGGACTGAATGCAGCTGGCCCAGGCAGCAGGTTGTGAGGAAAGGAAACTTTAGTAGTAGTGTTTATTTCATTGCCCTTTCAATTTGTGGATGATTAATAAAATTTTAGCCTTGGTGAAATACAAAAAGTTTCTTGGGTAGTTATTAAGGGAGAGAGATACTAAAATATGAGCTTAGGATTTCCCCAAGACCAGTTCAGCTCACTTTGCTTTTTTTGGGGTGTGTGTGTGTGGGGCAGGGGGAATTAAATTATCTACAGGGTTAAATTTTTGCTCTTTCTGCTTAAATAGCAAACTCTAAGCCTCTTACCTCATTTTGGGCATTGGATCTCTTAGTGATATAAAAGGAGACTGTTAATCAAGTTGACAGCATTGACTAATGCATACAGTCTTAGGGAGTTCAAGAGCCCATTAAAGTTTCTCCTTGGTCTTGCTATCCCAAGAAAATCGAGATACAGGAGAACTTTTCACTCTTTGTTTAATGCTTTTATTAGCTCCTGAATATGAATATGGTATCCAGCTAGATTCAACAGTTATCCAAAGACAGTAGCATCATTTCTGTGTGGGTAGTGTGGTATTATAAGTGATGCATCATAAAAACCATTATTATAGTAGTGGGTCCTCTGTCTCTGTCTTTGCATAATTCATCTGTAAACTTCAGCACTTATTCAGCACTGTAGGTTATTTTGAGATTGTGTATCCTAGGCTGTTATGGAAACTCAAAAGTCACCTGTCTCCTTACTTTAGGGGTACACCTAGCTGGTTGGCTGGCTGGCTTAGTTCCCCTACCTTCCCCTCTTCCTTTCCTCTTCCTTTCCTCTCCCTTTCCTCTGTTGACAGCTCCCCCCCGACACACACCTCTTTCTCTTTCTTTCATATAGTGTCTCTCTACATAGCTCTTGCTGACCTGGAACTCACTCTGTAGACCAGGCTGGCCTCCAAATCATAGAGATCCACCTGCTTCTGCCTCCCAAGTGCCGAGATTAAAGATGTGGGCTGGTTTAGCACTTTTAAACTATTAAGAACAGCTAGAGATCACAGATGGTGGTTATTCTACACCGATCAGAAGTTTACACAGGTACAGGCTGCAGAGGCAGGCAGATCTCTGAGTTCGAGAGCACCATGATCTACAAATTGAATTTCATGACACCAGGGCTATTCAGAGAAGCCCTGTCTCAAGAAAAAGGACAAGAGAAAGAAACATAGGATTATAGGATGAGATCTGCGGTCCTAATGTGGCATCCAAAGAGCCGCTACCCAGCAGCCCCAGCCTGCTGCCTCAGGTTTTATCCTTAGCACCCACTAACTAACGTGCTTGCTCAGCATTCCCTATGCATTTTGCTTCCCAGTTCCTCTTGCTAGCTGAGTCCCTCGACCTTTGTCCTTGTTTAGGATTCTGTTACTTTACCTTCATGCTTATCTCAGAGTCCAGTTCAGGTTCTCCTTAGCTTTGTAAAACATCTTTCAGACATTTAGATTCCTGAAGAATATTCCACTCCCTCTGAACAGCAAAACCATTAAAGCCTGTTAAGCAAGAGTAGAATTTGCTGTATTTTTGCTGTGTGTGGATGTACCAGTGCATGTGTGTGTGTGCATGTGCATGTGCATACACATGTCACGAGAGTGTGTCGCAGTCAGAGGACAACTTCTGCTGCCATGGGTTTTAGAGCTCCAGCTTTATTGACTTGTTAGTGTGGCAGCACCCTATCCCCTGACCCTTTGCCAGCACTGTTTGTGTTTGAGACAGACTGTCACTGTACAGCCTATGCAGTCCCCAGCTCGTGTTGTAGTTTAGGTTGACATCTAACTCTTGGTCTTATTTCTTCAGCCACCTAAGTGCCAGGATTGTCCCTGTACATGTGCACAACCACAACCAATTTGGTGTTTGCTTTATTTATTTATTTTTATTATTCACTTTAATGAATGTTTTACCTGAATGTACATCTATATATATACCGCATGCAAGTCTGGGACGCAGAGGTAGGAAGAGGGTGTTGACTCCTCTAGAACTGTAGTTACAGTTATCAGCTACTGTATGGGTGCTGGGAATTGTGCCTCGTCCTCTGGAGGACCAGTAATCACTGAGCTCTCTCCAGTCCAATGACTTTGGGAGCTGGGTAGGGTGGCACTTGCCTTTAATCCCAGAGGTAAAGGCAGGCAGATCCCTTAAGTTTGAGGTCAGCCTGGTCTATAGAGCAGTTCCAGGGCAGCCAGGGCTACACAGAGAAACCCTGTCAGGAAAAACTTTTGAAGTCAGGCATAGTAGCTTACTCCTGTAATACAAGTATTTGGAAGGCCGGCAGAAGGATCACCATGAGATCAAGACCATTCTGGGCTCTAATGATAGACCCTGTCTCAGTAGTAATTTTAATAATTTTTAGTCATGCCTAGTGTCATGGGCATATAGTCCTTCTACCTCAAAGGCAAAGATAGAAGAATTTTAAGTTCAAGGTCTGTCTGAACTATAAAGTAAGTTTAAGGCTAGTCTGTACACCTTAGTAAAACCCCATCTCAATATTGAAATAAAGAAAGGAGGGAGCTGGAAAGATGGCTCTATAAGTGTAAGCATAAAGACTTGAATCTGATTTCTGGTACCCAATAGAAAACCTCCTATAGGGCTGGAGAGATGGCTCTACAGTTAAAGGTCCTTTTTTTTTTTTTTTTTTGGAGCTGGGGACCGAACCCAGGGCCTTGCGCTTGCTAGGCAAGCGCTCTACCACTGAGCTAAATCCCAACCCCTCAGTTAAAGGTTCTTATTATTCTTACACAAGTTCTGAGTTCAGTACCCAGAACCCACATGGCAGCCCACAATCATCTGTAACTTCAGTTCTAGGAGATCTGATGCCTTCCTTTTTGGGTTTGTTTTGTTTTGGTTCTTTGAAAGTATGGTTTCTCTGTGTAGACCTGGCTGGCTATTCTGGAACTTGGTCTGTAGACCAGGCTGGCATTGAACTCAGAGATCTGTCTGTATCACCACACCTGCCTCTGATGTCCTCTTCTGGTCTTCTCAGGCACCAAGTATATACATGGTATGTATACATACAGACATACATACATATATACTGCTCATATAAAAAATAAGTAAACCTTTGAAAAGAAAAAACTATCCTTGGGGTTGGGGATTTAGCTCAGAAAAAGAAAAAGAAAAAAAAAAAAGTATCCTCATGTAATGACACAGGTTTGAATCCCAGTGCTGGGAGATGAAGGTAGATAGATCTCTGTAACTCATTAGTTGGCCACTCTAGTTGATAAATGCAAGCCCTAGGCACCAGTGAGAGAGACTGTCTCAAAAAAACCAAGGGGGCCAGAGAGCCGGCTCAGTGGTCAGTAACGGTGCTTGTGAAGAGGATGAGTCTGTACCCATATGGAGGGTCACTGGGGCCTGCTGAGTGCCTGCTTGAAAAACCATGAGCTCTCTAGTTTTGTTTTTGTTTGTTTTTTAATGTATTTTATGTATGAGTGTTATGTCTGTATGTATATGTGCATGCCAGAAGAGGGCATCAGACCCTATTATAGGTGGTTGTGAACCACCATGTAGGTGCTGGGAATTGAACTTGTGATTTAGAAGAGCAGCCAGTGCTCTTAACCACTGAGCCAGCCCAAGCTCTCGGTTTAATGAAACTCTGCCTCAAAGGAAGAAAACAAAGTGATGGAGTAATATTCTGATGCCCTTTTCCGGACTCTGTACACTGCATATATGCAGACATACAACAAATGACAGCAAGAGATGGCGGAAGACTTAGAGTGAATGCCTTCTGCATGTGTACAGCGCCCCCTACCTACAGAAACGGTTTAGGGGAAAACGTGTTGGTAGAGTTCTTGTGCCGTGCATAATAAGGCCCTGGTTTCTCAGGCTGGAGAGATGGCTTGGCAGTTAAGAGCAGTGACTGCTCTTCCAGAGGACCTAGGTTCAGTTCCCAGCAACCACACAGCAGCTCAACAAGGAACTGTATACAACTCCAGTCCTAAGAGGTCTGACCCCCCTCTTCTGGTGTCTTCTAGCATTGTGGGCACCACATACATTTGATACCAGACATCAGGCAAAACACCCATACTCATTTAAAAAAAAGCTCTAGTTTCAGAGATCCCTGTGTCACCACACCCACACCACAAATGTTTATTTTAGTGGGACAATAACTGCTTTGGAGAGGGAAACCTGCTTTTTTTTTTTTTTTTTTAAACTTGAATATAGATGAAAAGTAAATGTGTATAAAGATGTACTAAATTTATCTGAGGTGGAAATGGAGTATAATCACAGGGAAGTGGGATGGAGTGTGAAGTGGGAATGAGAACTTGGTGACCATAGATCTCCCTGCTTGCCACATCTGAAGGAAGAGCCTGCACACGTTGACCTCGGCGCACCAGTCTAAGGCTTGAAAATCAGTCACCTATCACAGGAGGGGCTGTGTGATCTGCTCCCTGCCTGGCTAATGCCAGCTTTGGCTCTTAGAAGATATGTTAGGTGAGCATACTGGTGCTGGTGCTCATGGACCCTCCCCTTGCTGAGGACTCCTCAGCAATTGCCTGACACTTTTTTTTTTCTTTTTCTTTTTTTTTTTTTTTTTTTTTTCGGGGCTGGGGCCCGAACCCAGGGCTTTGCGCTTGTTGGGCAAGCGCTCTACCACTGAGCTAAACCTCCAACCCCAATTGCCTGACACTTTAGAAGCAGTGTTAGGCAGAGTTGGGGAAAGGCTTGCATGGTGCTCTCTGGGTTTGGGCTTACAACAAGAACCCAGGTTCTCTGCTGTTGTAGGTTTTTAAGTTTTTTATTTTTGAGTCTAGGTTTATGTCACAGTCCAGATTGGCCTAGAAATGACATGTAGCCCATGCTGTAGTCTCAGTGATCCTCCTGCCTTGGTCTCCCATTTGGTGAGACTTACAGCTGTCAGCCACTGTTCAGCACACACACCTCCACGAAGGGTTATCATTGTGTACCCCTTTCTGGCCTAGTACTCACTATGCAGACCAGGTTGGGCTCAAATTCCTAAGAGGTCTGCTCTCTAGCTGGGATTAAAGGAGGCTGCCACTGTGCCTGACAGCATGCATTCATTTTTAAATGTAAATATTTGGTTTTGCTTCAGCAGGATTTGAGTATTGGGTTCCAGTTGGGGAAACCAAAGTTATCTTAGTTCTTTACAAACTTTTTACATTTTTGTGTGTGTGTGTGTGTGTGTGCATGTGGGTATCAGACCATCTCACTGTTCCCTGGTTCTTTTATGAAAGATGATAGATTAAGATGGTTTTTGTTTGTTTTGAGACAAGATCTCGTTGTGTGTTCCTGGCTGTCTTGCAACTCACTACTATGTAAACCAGGCTGGCCTTGAACTCAAAGATCTTCCTGACTCTGTGCCACTGTGCATGACTTAGGCTGGCTGGCTCCTTCCTTCCTTCCTTCCTTCCTTCCTTCCTTCCTTCCTTCCTTCCTTCCTTCCTTCCTTCCAAAAAAGATTTGTATGTATGTGCATGTATGTGCACATGTCCATGGAAGTCAGAAGGGCATTGAATCCTTTGGGGCTGGAATTAAAGTTATTTGTGAGCCACATCAATGTGGGTGCAGGGATCTAAACCCATCCTCTGTGGAGCAGAAAGCACTTTTAATTGGTGATCTGTCTCTCTAGATTAAGATTTTTATATCTGCTGCTATGGTTTGAAATTACATTTAAGGCTGGTACCTCACCACCATCACCACACACCCACAGTTAAGAAATATCATCAAGCGCAAGGCCCTGGGTTCGGTCCCCAGCTCGAAAAAAAGACAAAAAAAAAAAAAAAAAAAAAATCATATATACTCACATATATATATATATGCTTCTGAATTTCTGAACCCCTTTATAAAAGTTTTATTCATAGATTATTCATACATGCACATAAGTCTTTTTTTTTTTTTTTTTGAAGGAAGGAAGGAATGAGCCAGCCAGCCTAATGAAAAGGAGAGTAGGCTAGGAGCTTGGGGCTAGGTTAGACTGTCTCTCTGTCTTGGAACTTTTTCCATTTTAATTGTTTTATATGTGTGTGGGGGAGTGCATATGCTGTGGTGTGTTTGTGGACACCTTACAGGAGTCAGTTCTATTTTTCAATCTTGTCATCAGACTTGGCAGCAAATGTCTACATTGCCTTGCATCTCACCCCCCCACACCCCCTACACACACATACAAAAGGGTCTCGTGTAGACCAGGCTGGCCTTGAACTCTTGCTCCTCTTGCTCCTCCTGCCTCTACTTCCCTACAATTAAAGGTGTGCATTATCATACCTGACCAAACTGTGTAGTCTTCAGATCTCAATTTGATGTCAGTTGAATAAGAGCACCATGCAGTTGATAAAAATTGGGTGTATTATGATTATCGAATGAACAGTCATTAAGCAACATACTCTGAAGCCAAAAACTTATATGACAGTGCTGGTATGCATGTGGAAAAATTTGAGCCCTGTGTACCCTACTAATGGAAAGCAACTTCAGAAACGGTTTGACACCCTCGCCCTTTTTTTCCTCCCTGCCTCCTTCCTCTCCCCTCCCCTCTAGCTGTGTAGCCCAGTTGGCCCTGAACTTAGAATCCTGCTGAGTTCTGGGCTTAGAGACATGTACCACCATGCCTGGCTTTGACAGTTCCTTAGCTGATTGAAAATGTTTAGCATCAGTGTTCATAACAACAAAGGAGGGATGAAGAAATGACTCAGCAGTTAGGAGCTTTAGCGTGGTGCTCTTCCAGAGGATCTGAGGTAGGGTCCCAGCACTCAAGTCAGGTGGCTTGTGGTGGTCTATAACTCTAGTTCTGATGCCTCTGGCCTCTGCAGACACCTACCCACTCCCTTATACATAATTTAAAATCTTAAAATAACAATAACGGGAGGAAAACCCCAAAATGTCCATCAGCATTATCTGATGACTAGGTAATTAAAATATGCATTTGTGCATGTCACTCAAAAAGGGAAGGAGGCTGTGCCTGGTGACACACCTTTAATGCCAGCACTTGGGAGGCAGAGGCAGGTGGGTGTCTGAGAGGTTGGCCTGGTGTACATACTGAGTTCTAGGACAGCCAGATATATAACATGGACTGTGTCTAAAAAAAAAAAAAACCAAATAAACAAGAAATACATATATTTCATTTGAGCCTCAGAAGTGTGGATATAAAGGTCTGTATTTATATGATTCTGTTTCTAAGCAGGATCCAGAACAGATAATTTTATAGGGACAGCAAGTAGATTTGCGGTTTCTTAGGGCTTCCAGGTGTGGTGGGATATGGACTGACAAGAGTGTGTTTATTATTTCTTTCTTTCTTTTTTTTTTTTTTAAAGATTTATTTACTTATTTTATGTGAGTACACTGTCTTCAGACACACATTACAGATGGTTGTGGGCCACCATGTGGTTGCTGGGAATTGAACTCAGGACCTCTGGAAGAGCAGTCAGTGCTCTTAACCACTGAGCCATCTCTCCAGCCCGTGTTTATTATTTCTTTTTGAGATAAGTAAATGTGTTAAAGTTGTGACAGTTGCATGTTTCCTAGACTGTACTAAGAACCAGTGAACTACACACTACATGGGCCACCTCAGTAAAGCTGTTATTTAAAACATAGTCATAGGCTGGGATGGCTCTTTGGGTAAAAGCTTTTGCACCAAGCCTCATGATTCAAGTTCCATCCCAGAA
Source organism: Rattus rattus (assembly GCF_011064425.1). Taxonomy (NCBI): domain Eukaryota; kingdom Metazoa; phylum Chordata; class Mammalia; order Rodentia; family Muridae; genus Rattus; species Rattus rattus. The sequence continues at coordinate 99,342,576 of NC_046161.1, forward strand.
CTCATGTAGTAGAAGGAAAGAACAGCTCTTGCAAGTTGTCCTTTAACCTCCATAACTGCTGTAGCGTGTGCACCACACATACACACAAAATAATGTAATTCTGTTAAAAGTGTGTTCAGTAAAAATATTTAAAATACATATTTATTAGTAAATGAGAAAATAAATTGTAATGTTCCTTTTAGTATTTTTGTTTATAACCAGAATATTTTGTTTGTTTATTTTTGAGATAGGGATACACCCTGTGTGTAGCTCAGCTTGCTTGAAACTCATTATGTAGCCCAGGCTACCCTTCAACTCATGGCAATCCCCCTGTCTCAGAATCTTGCATTCTGGCTGTAGGCATGTACCAGTATGCCTGTCTGGTTTGGCTGTGCAGTGTTGTATGGCTTTGACCTTCTCATTCTAGTATTATACAGAATGGTTTTGTAGCCTTAACAAATCCTCTGGGTTCTACCTGTTGAGCTTTCCCCTGCCCTTGGCAATCTTGTTTTTAACGTCCCATGATTTTGCCTTTCCAGAATGTCATTCTCATTATATATATCAATCATTATTTTTAGTTTTTATTTATTTTGCCTTGAACTGGTTTTCAACTTGATCAATAGCTGAACATGACCTTGAACTTCTGATCTTCTTGCCTCCACTCCCCCCCCCCAGCGTTAGAATTACAGGTATGTGCCATTATTCTCAGTTACAGTATTGACAATGGGGCCTAGACCAGCAATAACTATATCCTAGTCCCTGTATGTTTTTTTTTTTTTTTTTTTTTTTTTTTTGGTTCTTTTTTTTTTGGAGCTGGGGACCCGAACCCAGGGCCTTTATGCTTCCCTAGGCAAGCGCTCTACCACTGAGCTAAATCCCCAACCCCCAGTCCCTGTATGTTTATTTTAGGTGGGGCTTAGTAGTGTGACTGCATGACTTACATGGCTTGTTAACTTTTTTAAAGCATTAATTATCCCACAATCTCTGTGCCGCTTTTAGCCTTTTATCCATTGAAAGATGTGATTTTTTTTTCTTCTATTTTAAAAGTCTGGATGGGCTTGGGGTGGGTGGGGTGGGGTGGAGAGATGGCTCAGAGGTTAAGAGCTCTGGATGCTCTTCCAGAGGTCCAGGTCCTGAGTTAAATTCCCAGCAGCTACATGGTGGCTCACAATCATCTGTAATGTAATTTAGTGTCTTCTGGTCTGCAAGTAGAACACTGTATACATAATAAATACATAATAAATAAATACATAATAAATAAATCTTTAACAAGAGAAGTTTGGACAGGGCTGGAGAGACGGCTCAGAGGTTAATAAACCACTACTTGCTCTTCCAGAGGACACAGGTTCAATTCCTAGCTCACAACTGTCTGTAACTTCAGTTTGAGGGGACTTGACACTCTTTTTTTTTTTTTTTTTTCCCTTTTTTTCAGAGCTGGGGACTGAACCCAGGGCCTTGCGCTTGCTAGGCAAGCGCTCTACCACTGAGCTAAATCCCCAACCCCGGGACTTGACACTCTTACATGGACATACATGCAGGCTAATAAACACCAATGCACGTAAAATAAAAATAAACTAATTTTTAAACATTTGGGCATTATAAGTGGCAGTGCTTCCTGTTTTTATGTATTTTTTTTTTCTCTTTTCTTTTTTTCGGAGCTGGGGACCGAACCCAGGGCCTTGCGCTTGCTAGGCAAGTGCTCTACCACTGAGCTAAATCTCCAACCCACTGTTTTTATGTATTAAGTGTAAGGAACTTGCCTGTTCCTCCTTAACAGCTTCTAGGTAATTATTTTGGCTGGGTTGTTGAACAAGTGTTACTGGGATTTCATGGCCCTTAATGAAATATGGGCCCATCCTGGAACTGTTTGTAAAACAATCTTTGTTAAGGATATGAAGGCTAATACACTATGTAGGACCATGAGTTTTTAAAAAAAATTATTTTTAATTAATTAGTTAAAAAACATTGAAGTTGGAGAGATGACTCAGCAGTTAAGATCACTGATTGCACTTCTAGAGGATCTGGGTTCAATTCTCAGCATGCAGATGGCAGCTCACAACTGTCTGTAACTCCAGTTCCAGGGGACCCCACACTCTCAAACAAATACACATGCAGGCAAAATACCAGTGCACATAAAGTAAATATAAATTATTTAAAAAATGGAGAGATGGCTCAGCAGTTAAGAGTACAGTTTGCTCTTCCAGAGATCCTGCATTCAAATCCCAGCATCCACATGGTGGCTCACAACCATCTGTAATGGGGTCTGATGCCCTCTTCTGGTGTGTCTGAAGACAGCAGCAGTGTACTCATATATAATAAATAAGTCTTTGCTTAAAAAGAAGTTGGGAATCCCTGGAATAATTGTTGTTATTCTTTTTTTGGCAGGGACAGTGCAGGTCTAGTTGGCTGTACAACCTCGGGCTTTCTGTGTTGCTGAGCTCGGCTGCAGCGTTTCTGCTGTTCTCCTCTGTCTATTGATGGCTGAGATTACAGGAGTGTTGCTGGACCTAGCTAGTCCTGAGTTCCTGCTATAAAAGCAATCGACAGGATAAAGACAAAATGAAACCATCTCTTCTTTAGGAAGTTTATCTTTTCAAACATAAGATTAGTTAGAGGTATAACTTTGTGGGTGTTTTGAGACTGGGTCTCACTGTGTAGTCCTGGCTATCCTGGAACTCATTCTCCTGACCATGCTGGCCTCATCCTGAACTTGCAGAGATTTGCCTGTTTCTGCCTCCCAAATGCTGGGATTACAGGTGTGCCACATGCCTAGCATAGAACCATAACTTTTTAGTAGAGCAGGTAAAAAAGTTCTTCAGTCATGGATGATTGTAAGCTATCATGTGGGTTCTAGGAACCAAACCTGGGTCCTCTGCAAGGGCAGTAAGTGTCTGTCTGAACCCTTGAGCCCCTTTGTTTTGTTTTCTGAGGTAGGGCTTCTTGTAGCTTAGACTCTATGTAGTCAAGGACAGCCTTGGACTCCAGTTTTATCCCTTGAGTGCTGGGATTGCGGTTTTATACCACCATGTCCAATTTTATGTTATGTTGGGGTTAAATCTAGACCTTTGTACATGCTAGACAAATACTCTACCAACTGAACTACAACCCCCAGTCTTAGATTTAGTTGTTACTAATGCCTTTTAGTGCCTAAGGAAACATTTTTAGCTGATTTTCTTAGGCATGGGTGGGATAGATTTTTCTGAGGGATTTAAAAAAGAAAAAAAAAAAACAGTTTCTAAAAACAAACAGAAAATAAAAGTGAAGTTAGAAGTAGCATATGACCCAGCCGTAGTACTCCTACAGCACCCAGAAGTGTCCAGCATAACCTACATGTCCACTAGTTAAGGCACCATTCACCATAGCTGAGGTCTGGACTCAGCCCCACGACCCATCAGGAAATGAGTGGGTAATGAAACTGGTTTATGTACAGTGTGGAGTTTTATGTAGAGAGACAGTGTCTCCAAAAAAGCAAAAAGAAGAGGAATTGTGTAACTTGCATAATGGATAGAGCCAGAGATCATCATATAAAGTGAAATAAACCAGATTCAGAAAGACAATTTTCTCTGTAAATATGCCTCTGTAAGAAGGCATATTTTCTCTGTAGCAGAATCTATGTTTTTAAAAAGTATTTAAAACATGAAAATAGAAGGTAGATTATTTAGCCACAGGAAGGGGACAAGTTAGGAGAGGGGAAAGGCACAAGAGAGGCTAATGATAGATAGCATGTGTTAAAATGTCGTAATGAACCCATCGTTTTGTATAATGAGTATATACTAAAAATGTCCCTGAGGATTATATTACCACCCCGGCCACACGCAAGCTGTGATGTGAGGCTCCTAGGATACCGTTCTTTGTTTAGATGAAATAGTCAATTTTAGTAGCATTTCTTAGAGAGTGAAGACTTTATAATTGTTGCCTTCAGGTCTTATTTTTATTTTATTTTTTTTCCGTTAGTTTTTTTTTTTTTTTTTTTTCCTTTTTTTCGGAGCTGGGGACCGAACCCAGGGCCTTGTGCTTGCTAGGCAAGCGCTTGACCACTGAGCTAAATCCCCAACCCCTATTTTATTTTTTTTAAATAAGGTCTCACATACTCAGGTTGTCCTTGAATTCAGTAAGTAGCTAAGGACGACCTTCAACTTTATGGCCTTGAAAGTCCTGGAAGTGCTAAAGTCATAGGCTTGTGTCACTACTCCCTTCTGACCTTCAGTATTTAGATGACTAAAGCTGCACAGAGAAGGGACTTTGTTGAGACACTCCTTCCCTCATACCCTCTGGCCTTGCTTCCCTGTAATGTGGAAAAGCGCAGAAAGAGCTCTCTATGGTTTTGGGGTTCCCACATCATTTTGCAGTAGCAGGGAACTGAACAAAAGACCTGTGGTGTGGACTGCCTGCAAATGACACGTGTTTCTCCATATGACCCTGCTTAACACTTTTCCAGCAACAGGCAAAGAAAAGAAAAATTGTTTTAAGTATTTCTTAGCTGTGGAACTTTTCTTAGCAAGTCACTTTCCAGTGGTACCAGTTGGAGATGCAACTTTCCTTACCTCATAGAATTGGTCTGATACAGAGAGGTTCGAGTTACCACTTACATCAGTTATTCAGATCTTCACAGTACTGGGGACTGAGTCTGCACCTCCAGTGTGCTCTGCAAGGGCTCTACCGCTGAGCTGCGTCTCCTGCTCTCCACTTTTCCTGTTGAGATGTTGAGACAGGGTCTCACTGACTGTCTAGGCTGCTTGCCTGCTAGGTTTTGAATTTGTGGTTTTCCTGACTTACCTGGAATTACAATCCAAATTTAACAGGCTAGGTTTTAATGACTTTTGATATTAAATGTAGATGGTGCAGCTAATGTTAAAGGAGTTCATTACCATAGAGAATAGATGAACATCAGGAAGTTTCTAACCTCTTTGGAAAGATAAATGATAAAATACATAGTTGAATTAGATATTTCATGAGTGTCTCTCAAGATCCTGACCTTGTTACATATTAAATTAGGGTTTTTTTTTTCTATACACCCCCCAAAAAAAATACAGGGTTTCTTTTTGTGGTCTTGGCTGTCCTGGAACTCACTCTGGAGACCAATCTGGTCTTGAATTCAGCAACTGCCTGCCTCTGCCTCCCGAGTGCTGGGACTAAAGGTGTGTGCCACTAAACTCAGCTATATTGGAGACTTTTGTGTTCGTTTTTGTTGTTGTTTTGTTTTTGGTGTGAGTACTGAACTCCACTCAAGGTCTTGCACATGCTAGGCTAAATTCTAACCAACTAGGAATATATATATAAATTACTAAGTATAACAGATTGCATAATGAGGGACTTAATTGGTCAGAATAGAATAGAAAGAATAGGAAACTACACATGGGAATGGCCAGGTCCCTAGGCTACTAAACATGGTTAAGGAAGAAGACACTTCTAGGCTAGGGGCCATACCTTGTTGGATGCCTAGCCTTGTAGCTTTGCCTAGCTAGATAGCAGAATCATTGTGGGGTTTATGTTGGCAGAAGATGTTAGAAATCAGCATTCTAGAACTTAGTGGGTAGGTTCTATTTACAAGGAAATGTATCACCAAAAGCACTAGACTGTGAAGTTGTTGAGTGAGGTGTTAGAGGAAGCTGCTGGCCTCTACTCCATGCATCGTGGGAGTCAAAACAGCTGTGGTTGGGTTCTAGGGCAGCTGGCTACATGGTGGAGGCCTGGTGGGAGTTGAAGAATGGGACCAGAATGGAAAGTGTCTGAGTTTGCATTAGTGTCTCTCTGTTGTCTCTACTGACAAACTTAGTATCAGCTACCAGGGAAAAGTAATGATTTCATCCTTGTTTTTTGCCAATGGACAATGGAGAGTAGATTATTATTATCAGATTATTATCTTGTCATCTCCACCTCCCATTTTTTGAGGACAGGATTTCACTATTTAACCTAGTTTGGCCTTGAATTCACAATCTTTCTGCCTTAGCCTTCTGAGTGTTAGAATTTCAAGTGTGTACAACCGTAGCCAACTTTAGTTTGTTTCTTTAACACAGTATTGACTTAAACTACGTCTTATTCTGGCCCAGGATAACCTGTGCTTTGGTTTTTTTCACCATAGGTTTATTTGAGTTGTTTTTAAACTTCATTTACTGTGTGTACTCTGTGTGTGTGTGCATGCACACTTATGTGCCTACTTGGAAAAAGGCCAGAGAACAACCTTGGGTTTATTCTGCAGATGATGTTCATACTCTTTTTGAGGTAGGGCTTTTACTGGCCTGGAATTCACGAAGTAGGCCAGGCTGGATGGCCAGCAAATCCCAAGGATCTTATTTCTATCTTCCCAGTGCTTGGAACAGACATCGCTATGCTCGTTTAAATTCCTTTGTTAGACTCTCAGAGATCTGCCTCTTAGGAGGAGCTGGGATTTAAGGGCTGGACCACCACATCTGACACCCATATCAGTGGCTTACAATTACTTGTAGATCTGATGGAATCTGGTGCTTCTGGCCTCTGAGCCTGCACACATTGGTCCTCTAGAAGAGCAGCCAGTGCTCCTAATGGCTGAGCCTTCTCTCCAGCCCCTGAGATTGATTTATTAGCTACTATTGTATGTGTGTTTATGCATACACATGCATGTGTATCATGAATCCCATGTGAAGGTTGAGGAACCTGTTGTCATTCCACTGTGCTAGAAATTAAAGTCATCAGCTGGTTCTGCAAGTGTTTTTACTTTCTGTATTGTCTTGTTGACCCAATTTCCAGCAATTCCGTTATTTTTACTTATTTATTGTTTTGTTTTTCCACTATGTATCACTGACTGGAACTCAACTTATGTAGACTAGGCTGGCCTTGGACTCACAGAGATCCACTTGCCTCTGCTACTCTTGTGTTGGGATCACCAGGTCCCACAGTGTTCCACGGTGCTTGGATAGTCCCTAGCAGTTCTTGGAAGTCATGTAGTGCAATTTTTTTTTTTTTTTTTTTTTTTTTTTTTTTTTTTCCGAGCTGGGGACCGAACCCAGGGCCTTGTGCTTCCTAGGCAAGCGCTCTGCCACTGAGCTAAATCCCAACCCCTGTAGTGCAATTCTTACAACTTTACAGTTTTACCTAGTGTTTATAGTTTTAGTCTTTACATTAGGTGCTTGATTTATTTTGAATTAATTTTATATGTTAAGATTAGGGTTGAGGTTCATTTTTTTTCTCCCTTGTGGATATAAGGTTGTGCAAGTATTGTCAACGTTTATTGTAAAGGTTCTACTTTTGCTTACTTGCTTGTTTGGTGGTAATGTTTTGTTTTGTTTTACATTTTTATTTAATTTTCTTTTTGAGGCCGGTCTCATTTTACATAGCCCTCACTGACTTGGAATTTAGGTGGCCTCAGAATGACCTGACTGTCTCTGCATCCAAGTTTTGGGATTAAAGTGTTAGGGTTGAGGATTTAGCTCAGTAGTAGAGCACTTGCCTAGCAAGCACAAGGCCCTGGGTTCGGTCCCCAGCTCTGAAAAAAAAAAGAAAAAGGATTGGGATTAAAGTGTATGCCTCTACACACAGGTCAATTAATAGATACTTATTTTTTATAAGAATGGTTTAAGTCAGGTGGTAGTGGCACATAACTTAAGTCCCAGCACACAGGAGGCAAAGGTTGGCAGATCTCTTGAGTTCAAGGCTAGCCTCGAGCATAGTCTGCATAGATAGCCAGAGAAATCCTGGCTTAAAAAACAAAACGAATATTTTTTTTTTAATTATTTTATTCTATGTGTATGTTTTACTTGCTGGTATATATGTACACCATGTGTTTGCCCAGTGTCCAAGGAGTTCAGAAGAGGCCATTCCCTGGAACTGGAATTACAATTGTGAGCAGCCATGTGGGTTCTGGGAATTGAATTGGGTCCTCTAGTTGAATAGCAGGTACCCTTAACCCCTGTGCAATTTCTCTAGTGCCCAAAACAAATAATTTATTGAAAAGTAAGGGAGTAGTGAGCTTAGGCAGTAGTGAGTATGTAGAGTACTGCCTCTCAGTATTCATGAAGTTACTTAGACTTGGTTCTCCTCAAACATAGTGTTGTGTAACCCATGCTTATGTGACTTAGTCCATTGTGTTCTGTTTTGTTACAGGAATTTTACTGGTTTTCCTTAGATTGTATCAGACAGTAAAAACATGAACCAAAGACCAAAAGACATATTTGTTAACACTAAAAGTATTGCTTTAATTTTTTCTCCTCTTCCTGACGTACCAGGTTTAACTTTACAAAAGCAAGTCTAAATAAATAGGAAGTCCCAGACCAGCCATAGCTACGTAGTGAGACACTGCCTCAATGATCCCGTCTTAGTAGTAGTAGCAGCAGCAGTAGCAGTAGTAATAATAATAAAAATAACAACAATAGTAATATTGTGGGTGTTGTGTTCATTTGTAGTCCCACCTATTTGGGAGACAGAGGCAGCAGAAGAGTTACTGGAGTACAAGTTCAAGGCTACCCTGGGTAAAAGCCAGACCCTATCTGAAAAAAAGAGAAAACCATCCTTTAAGAGAATGCGATAGTCTTATCATAATGCTTTCAATGTCTAAGGGATATAGTTAATTATTTTGTTTACTAGGGATTGATCCCAGAGCCGCCTCACACATGCTAGGCAAGCATTTTACCCACATGTCCTTAGAGTAACATGTCTTTAGCCCTGGTGCATTTCATTGTAAAAGAAGTAATGAAATGAAAGTCATAGTAATACAATGCATAGAAAATTATGAACTAGGTTGGGGATTTAGCTCAGTGGTAGAGCGCTCGCCTAGCAAGCGCAGGGCCCTGAGTTCGGTCCCCAGCTCCAAAAAAAAAAAAAAAAGAAAAAATTATGAATTGATTTTTGATGTGATTTGCAAATTTGCCTGTGAAATGTGAATATGAAGGATGCTTTGGTTAATAAATTACTACCTAACAAGTGCAAGTGGTTAATCTACAGCCATAAGAAAGTGTGTTGGCCTCTGAACTCTGGGCTTAGAGCGCATACTTGCTGCCGGAAGTCTGTGATTCTGCCTGGCTGAGGGGTACAGGGACCAGGATTGCCTTGCAGTTGCTGTTGAGACTGCTTTCCTGGTTCTTAAGTAGTCCTCACCCTGTTTGCAACCCAAGCTCATCCCAGTCTCTCTTGTTTGCCAGGACTTTGCAGTCTCTGCCACTTCCCAGGCTTACTGTTTTGTGAATTAAATTAGACCTGAGAAAAACAAACTAAACACCCAACCCAAACAAAAACTCCAACCATTTATTTTGTGTTTCCTAAGTTTGGTTCAGCAAGATCTTCTATCTGGCTCCTTATTTATTATTGAGATCATTTGTGTATGCCTAATTTTTCTCCCCTTTGTTTTTCCTTTAGAATCATTGATTAAATCCTATCCTGTTTTTGTATGTTCTTTTTTTTTTTTTTTTACAACATTTTGTTACAGGTTTTGTTCTTTTTGCTTTTAAAAAAATATTTATTATGTATATATCATACAACTTTCTGCGTGCATGTAGGCAGAAGAGGGTACCAGATCTCATTATAGATGGTTGTGAGCCACCATGTGGTTGCTGGGAATTGAACTCAGGACCTCTGGAAGAGCAGTCAGTGCTCTTAACCACTGAGCCATCTCGCCAGCCCCCTTTATGCTATTCTTACCTGGCTACATTTAAACTTGTTTTTGATTCACTTATCAAATCTTTTTGAGAGTCTACACAAAATTTTATGTTTTCTTTGTTGTTGGTTTAGAATTCTGTCTGCAGAATGTCTTTGTAAATCCACTTTACCTTTTTGTTGTGGTTTTGGTAGAGATGGGTGATGCCTATACTCTTAGCACACAGGCATCTGGGATAGGAAGAATTGTCCTGGGCTATAGTAAGTTCCAGGCCAGCCTAGGCTTGGCTATACTAAGACCCTGTCTCAAAGAAAACAAATACTTGTGTGTGTGCGTGTGTGTGTGTATGTGTGTACGTATACCTTGCTACCTCATCCTCCTGGGTGCTGGGATTACACCCGTGTACCACCACCCCTGGGTTCTGGAAAAGAGAGCTCCTGGAATAGGAGTCAGGCACTCCACTGACAGCTGTATGCCAGCCCCGTCCAGTCCTTAAAAAAACAAGACTGGGATTTAGCTCAGTGGTAGAGCGCTTACCTAGGAAGTGCAAGGCCCTGGGTTCGGTCCCCAGCTCCGAAAAAACCAAAAAAAAAAAAAAAAAAACAAAAAACAAGACGTGTGTCTCATGTATGTGTTTATGGTATATGTATGTATGTGTGAGTATGGGTTCATACTGTGCTTGTGTGGAGGTCAGAGCATGTGTGATATGTATGTGTATATGATACATGTGTGTATGTGTGAGTATAGGCACATGTGTTTAGTTTACATGGCATTTGTGTGAAGGTCAGAGTATAATTTCTCATGCTGGTCTTTGCTTTCTACCTTGTTCTCTTGTTGTACTGCTGGGTACACCCAGCTAGCTGGCCCACTCTGGCCTATGAGCTTCCAGGATTCTACTCTCTCCCTGCCATCTCTTTTACTGTCTCCCAACTATGAGCACTGGGATTACAGACACATGCAATTTTATCCTCTGAATCATCCCCGGAGCCTACCTCTAGCCCTTGTCAAACTTTTTTGTTTGAAAAAAGAACTTGGTAAGCTGTCTAGACTGGTCTCAGATTTGATATCCTCCTGCCTTAGTAGGAGATTAAAGGCCCTACTACCACATATGCACTATGCCAGACAGTTTAAAGACTTTAAATTTTTGGTTCTTTTTTTCGGAGCTGGGGACTGAACTCAGGGCCTTGCACTTGCTAGGCAAGTGCTCTACCACTGAGCTAAATCCCCAACCCTCATGGCTTTAAATTTTTAAAAAATGTATTGTTTGAATGTAGAGTGTGGCAAGGCAAATGCCACAGTGTGTGTGTGTGAGTGTGTGTCTGTGTCTTTTTCTCTGTATGTGTGCCTGTGTAAGTCAGAGGAGAACTCTGGAGTGGGTTTTCTCCTTTATGTAGTTTCTGGGAACTGAATAAATTGTTCAGATTTGTAAAACACTTTACCTACTGAGCTATCTTGCCCAGTTCAAAGTTTTTTGTTTTGTTTTGTTTTTTTAAGATTTATTTGTTTAATGTATGTGAGTACACTGCTGTCCTCAGACATACCAGAAGAGGGCATCAGATCTCATTACAGATGGTTGCGAGCCACCATGTGGTTGCTGGGAATTGAACTCAGGACCTCTGGAAGAGCAGTCAGTGCTCTTAACTGCTGAGCTATCTCTCCAGCCTTCAGTTCAAAGTCTTAAAAGTGTGTAAGTGTGTATGGGTGTGTGTGTGTGTGTGTGTGTGTGTGCACACACACGCACGCACGCACGCGCATGGTATATGCACATGAGTGCAGATGGCCGAGTGCAGGTGGCAGTGGAGTCAGAGTTGTCAGATCTCCTGGACCTGCAGTTATAGGCAGTTGTGAGCCACCTGACATGAGTGTTAGGAATCTACTCAAGCTCTCTGCAAGAGAGGACACAATCTTAAAACAAAATGGAGGTAAGATTGGGGCGGACACAGATACAGAGAGGTTCAGTGAGGAGGGGAAGACCAGCTGTTTTGTTCCTGTTAGGTTTTCCTAGAATGAGTAGACTGCTGAATATGTTGAGTCCTGAGTTTTGACTACAGAATTAATAGACTAGGTGAAGGGACCATCAAAACAGATGGAAACAGGAAGGTGAGGGAGTAGTGCTTGGGGACAAATGAAGGAAAAAGTATGCCAAGGACATTTAACAGTTTCCACCTCCAAGAGCAGTGGTTCTCAACCTGTGTGTCATACCCTTTGCAGGGTCCCTAAGACCATCTGCATATCAGATATTTACATTACAATTCATAGAAGTAGCAAAATTACAGTTGTTAAATAGCAGTGAAAACACTTATCCGTTGGGGGTCACATGACATAAGGAGTGCAGCCTTAGGAAGGTTAAGAACCACTGTCCTAGAGGATTGGGACGGTAATCATTGTCTCCTTGGGAACCAGCGTTTTTTCCTATCCTTTAAACCAACAAACGCACACCTCTAATCCCAGAATTTGGGAGGCAGTGGCAGGTGGCACTTCAAACCCCCTAGTGCAGGTTAGCCTCCTGTTTGTTTTTTTGTTTTTTTGTTTGTTTTTGTTGTTTTGTTCTGTTTTGTTTTTTTAAGGCAGAATTTCATTCTGACAAGTTGACCCTAAGTCTCCAGCCTCAGCCTCTGAATGCTAAATGTGAAATTATAGGTGTAAGCCACCACTCTAGGCAGATCAGACAGTTAGCCCAACATGCCAATGCAGGGTGTTTTTAAACAGAACAGATGGCCTCTCTTGTAGTGCAAAGAACATAGTAAGCTCAGAGGCTGAGCAGCGGAACTCCATGACCTCGGTGACCACAGTCCATTCATAAACACTGACAAGATCTCAGCTATTTTCATTTTAATATAAGTCCCAAGGGTGAGAGTACCATTTGCTCTGTATGGCAGTTGACTAATCTCCACGATATCTGAAGAGCATGGTCTGTGACTGCTGGACTCAGTGCCCTTTGCTCCTGCCCTCATGTCCTCTCATTGTTCCCAGTCTTCATCCTCAGTAGTGTGCCTACTACAGTCCTGACTCTGAAGTGGACTTGGTATTAAGGAAATGGCAAGAATTTCAACTTTTTGTAAGGGAAAGAAAAACTGACCTCAGAGGGAAGATGTTCTACTACAGAGAGCTTGTCTATCCCACAGTGGGAAGGGTGCGCTGTGGTGCCAGACACGGCTGAAAGTAGAAGAATCTGAATTCCTCTGAGGGAAAGCAAAAATAAAAGATTTTTAAACAGTGGGTATCGTGGCTCATGACTTTAATTCTAGGACTTGGGGAGCAGAGGCAGACATTCCATGACAAACCTGGTCTACACAGCCAGTTCCAGTCCAGCCAGGGCTACACAGAAATTTCCCATTTGGGGGGTGGGGGGGGGGAGAGGTTTGCTTTAAATCCTATCAGAATGGCTTTTCATGTCTGTCCCCTGTACTTGTAGCAGAGAAGTTTTGAAGCTAATATGACCTGATACTTAAGGTAGAAACCCTTGAGGACAGCAAGTTTAGGGCCATCCTGGATGATAATGAAGAAACCTTGTCCTAGAAAATAAACATAAACATAATATTGGCACAGAGTTTCCGTTGGGATGATAGAAGCCTGTGTTGTGAAGGTGGATGGTGGTGATGGTTACACAATAGCGTGAATGTTCTTAATCCACTGGAAGGTGTGCGTAATGGTTAAAATGCAAACAAAATCCAGACATGCTTCTCTTGGGTCAGCATGAGACCTTGAACAAAGTGCATTTCTGTTTTTTCCTGATCTTTTCATCTTTGAAGCTTACATAACTGGTTTAGTTGTCATACTGATGGTTGTGACATGGTGTATCTCTGCAGTAAAATCCTCAGAGTATTTAGAGGGAGTTTTAGGGGAGCCGTGTATACAGAATGATGGGTGGAGACCAAGGCTGCATCATTTTGACGAAATTTTCCAGCTGCCTCTTAGGTTACAGTAGAATACATGCAGGGGATGCACACAGAGGGGAAATTGTCTGGCCAGATGTTTGATTCCCTTTTCCTGTACTTTTTTCTAGGACAGAACAATAAGCTAAGCAGACTCTAACCATTGGCCTCCCACTAGCCAGGATCGACCTAGCTCTCCTTTTGTGGTCCATGTGCTGCATCGTCTGCTGTCAGTGTGTAACCGGCCCCCAACGCAATGTGTGTTTGTCAAACCATGGAAGTGGGGCAGTATGGCAAGAACGCAAGTCGGGCGGGAGACCGAGGAGTCCTCCTGGAGCCCTTTATCCATCAGGTGGGCGGACACAGCAGCATGATGCGGTACGACGATCACACAGTGTGCAAACCTCTCATCTCTCGGGAACAGCGCTTCTACGAGTCTCTCCCTCCCGAAATGAAGGAATTCACCCCAGAATACAAAGGTCGGTCAGTGGTCCTTTTTGTGAGACTAGCAACCTTTGACAGAGTTGCTCAGTGGTCCTGTGTTGTTTGCCTTATGATGCGGTTGTGGTTCTTTATTACCCCAGGTCGTTAGGTAAAATCAGAAGCTGAAATTAGCAGAAATGGTTTTAGATCATGAAAAGCTGAGAAAAATCGACAGCAGGAAGGCCCATTGGTAGAGAAAAGACTATTGTCAAGGAGTCCCTTGTTTGTGACACAGGTCTAGGGGAGAAGGGGACAATCCTTTGATCCCTAGGAAGGATAAAGGGGTACTGTCTAGGCCTTAAGATGGTTGGGCAGCTGGCAAGGGGACAGTGGTATGTGTTTGTGTGTGCTGGAGAGGGAATTTATGGGATATTCAGGGGCCCTGATAATAGAGTTTGTTTTAAGATAAGAGCTGACTTTACAGAACAGAAAGAACCTTGTGGGTGTCTTAGAATCAGGCCACAATAGCATCTATTCTTTACACTCTGTGTACTATTAATTACTATCTTATTTATTTACTTATTTATATAAGTACACTGTCGCTGTCTTCAGACACACCAGAAGAGGGCATCAGATCCTATTACAGATGGTTGTGAGCCACCATGTGGTTGCTGGGAATTGGACTCAGGACCTCTAGAGGAACAGTCAATGCCCTTAACCACTGAGCCATCTCTCCAACTTTTATAAAATTGTTCAGAACCAGGCTGGAGAGATAGCTCTGTGGATAGGAGTGTATGTTGGTTCCCAGCACCCACATGGCAGCTCACAACTGCCTGTAACTCCAGGTCCAGGGAATTTACTTTCACTCACGTGTGAGGTACACTTAAATAAACATAGTCAAAATTCTCATACACATAAAATAAAAATGAGTAATCCTTTTAAATTCTTTTTTAATTTAGTTATGATTTTAGTCATGTTAACATTCTTTACTTAGGGGATTTCCATTTAGCCATCCAAGTAAGAGCTGACTTGGATTCTTTTTTTAAAAATTTGTTTTGTTTGTTATATATACAACATTCAGCCTGCATGTATATCTACCTGCCAGCGAGGGCACTAGATTCCATTCCAGATGTTTGTGAGCCACCATGTGGTTGCTGGGAATTGAACTCAGGACCTCTGGAAAAGCAGTCAGTGTTCTTTTTTTTTTTTTTTTTTGGTTCTTTTTTTCAGAGCTGGGGACCGAACCCAGGGCCTTGCACTTCCTAGGCAAGCGCTCTACCACTGAGCTAAATCCCCAACCCCAGCAGTCAGTGTTCTTAACCGCCGCTGAGCCACCTCCCCAGCCCCTGACTTGATTCTTTAAGTCTGAGAAATTATGGAAAAATACATAGAGTTTGCCATTTTGTTGTATGATTTAATAGCATTAGGTACACTAACATAGTTGTGTGACTATGACCACTGTTGACTGTGAAGCAGGCATTGTGAGCATACAAACCTCCCTGTGCTCTCTGTGTCTGAGCCTTGGAAACTTATAGTCTACTTTCAGTAACAAATAGTGTAATAGTCCATATAAATGAAATCATACATTTTTCTCAGTTTGTATCTGGCTAATTTCTTTTAGCCTGTTTTTAAAGTTCATCTGTTTCGTAGCATGTATTTGAATTCCTTCTCGGTGCTGGAGCTCAGTGCTGGAGTGCTCGCCTGACCTGAGTAAGAGCCTGGGTTTGACTCCGGCACCACAAAGAAAACAAACCGTAAAAAGAAAAGATGTATTTGTATGTGTGTAGGAACTCTTGTACCACGGCATTCATGCAGGAGACAGAGGGCGGCTTTCAGGAGTTGCTTCTCTTCTGCCTATATAGGTTGCAGGGATTGGGCTCACGCCTTTGGCCACAGGTGTCTTTACAGAGGAGGTCTCCTGTTACTATCAGTCCACCTTGGCATATTGGGTCACAGTAGGACTAGGTGCGTCTTCTCCTGTTAAACCTACACGAGGCAACCCAGCTAGGGGGAAGGAGTCCAAAGGCAGGCAGCAGAGTCAGAGTTAGCCCTGCTTCGGTTGTTAGGGTTCTCACATGGAGACCAAGCTGCCTAGGTCCCTCCCATGTATGTATGCTCTTTGGTTGGTGGTTCAGTCTCTGTGAGCCACTCTGGGCCCAGGTTAGTTGATTTTATAGGTTTTCATGTGGTGTCCTTGCTCTCTGGCTCCTTCAATCCTTCAGTTGCTGCTTTAGAGGGCTCAGGTTTAATTTCTAGCACCTACATGAAGGTTACAACGTCTGCGACTCCAGTTTCAGAAACTCTGACACCCTCTCTGGCCTCTGTGGATACTGCATGCATGTGGTAAATAGACATGCACTCAGGCACAAACACATATAGATATGAAATAAAATATTAAAAATGGCTGGGCTTGGTGGTGCACGCCTTTAGTCCCAGCACTTAGGAGTTAGAGGCAGACGAATCTCTGAGTTTGAAGCCAACCTGGTCTACAGAGCTAGTTCCCGGAGAGCCAGGGCCACACAGAAATCCTGTCTCAAAAAAACAAAAACAATAAATAATTAAAATGAAAACATGGCATTGGTTACAGTGTCACTGCCTCCATCTTCTGGATATTGTGAATGATGGTGCATACAAGGACATGTGTCCTGCTGTTCAGTTCTGTACATATTTAAAGGTACGCTGATTCTGTGTGTACCTTCCTGTTCTTTATAGCACTAGGGATTGAACCTAGGGACTGGATGGGCTAGGCAAGCCCTCTACCACCAAACCCCACCCCTATTCCTTTGTTTGTTTGTTTAAGAATGCTAGGAAATAGTCGACCAGTTTATCTGTATTCCCTGACCCTGTTTACATTTTAATTAGTAAAAAGACTTAGGCAGTTTTTAGAGCCTGGCTCCAGCTTGTGTGGTGGGGCTTTGTTTGTTTTAGCCTCAACTTGTACTTGGAGTTGTGTCCACAGCTCTCCTCATCCCTCAGACACTGCGTGATCATCCTGTGTTAAATGCTTTGCTCTGGAGACATTGTCATTTGCAATTACGGAACCCCACCTCATTTCTTCACACTTTTTTTTTCTTAAAGATTTATTTATTTATATGAGTACACTGTAGCTGTCTTCATGTACACTAGAAGAGGGCATCAGATCCCTTTACAGATGGCCGTGAGCCACCATGTGGTTGCTGGGGTTTGAACTCAGGACCTCTGGAAGAACAGTCAGTGCTCTTAACTGCTGAGCCATCTCTCCAGCCCCTTCTTCACACTTCTTAGAATCTGTAACTGTTCTGTGCATGTTTATTTACTTGGCAAAAGCAAAGCTAATGATACATATGGAAGGAAGATCTTCCTCATTCATCATGGAGGCATCTGTGGTTGTCTTCATACATAGTGATGAAACATTGCCTCCCTTAATACCAAGGACTGAGATACGGTGTCTCTGAGACCTCTCATTCCTAGTCAGCATTTAACTGGAGGTCCCAGCCCGTGCAGATAGATACATCTGAGTGGGGAAGAAAAAAGTAAAATTGTTTTTCCAATGAACAATAACTCTTTCTTCAGCCGAACTATTATTTGAACAAAGGATTCAAAACATTGCCCCAGGGATTCTTTGAATATGTATTCTGGACACACGAAGAATAAATCAAGATGGGGAAAGGAGGCTAATAGAAACAGCGGCTCTTTTCTGGGAGTGTGTGATGGTTCTGGGGACAGTCAAACTAGAGTGTAAGGGAGCGCCCAGAGTAGACGGAGGCTGTAGACTGAAAGAATTCAATCTTTCTTTTTTTAAAGATTTATTTATTATATAAGTGTACTGTAGCTGTCCTCAGACACCAGAAGAGGGCATCAGATCCCATTACAGATGGTTGTGAGCCACCATGTGGTTGCCGGGAATTGAACTCAGGACCTCTGGAAGAGCAGTCGGTGCTCTTAACCACTGAGCCATCTCTCCAGACCCAGGAAGAAAATACTTTATCTATGAACACTATCTTGGAGATTGTTTCTTTAGGTGACACTGTCATGCAAAAGGAAAACAGATTTAAGGATTATTGACAAGCAATGGGGTCATCTTAAAGCAGTTGAGTAGATAGAGGGTTAATTTTTTTAAGTACCCATCTTTTGAAAAAGATGTTGTTTTATGTGTGTGAGTGTTTGTGGTCTACACACCACATGCATCCTTGGTGTCCATAGAGACAGAACAGGACATCAGAGCCATGGAATTGGAGTTAGAGAGGCTTGTGAGCCACCATGTGGGTCCTCTGCAAGAGCAGCAGGTGCATTTGGTTGCTGAGCCGTCTGCCTGCCCTCTAGAGTGTCACATTTTGTCTGGCTTCGATGTCACCTGGAGAACATTCTATGTGAACGGTGAGTGCTGAGTTACAGAAAGCAGAAGGGTGAAGGGAAATGGAGAAGATAATTACACATTTACCCCCACTCAGAGGTAAGCAGTAGCTTGAGAGTTGTCAGTCTCTGGGAAATGGGTGTCCGCTGGCTATTATTCTCAATGGATGCACAGTTGGGTGAGGACAGGTGAGGTCCATGGTTTGTGAAAAAGCAGGAGCAGACGTGGACTCCACCAGGCTTGATGTCTGTTAGTCAGCTGCTTTTTCTCCCACAGGTGTGGTTTCTGTCTGTTTTGAGGGAGACAGTGACGGTTACATCAACTTGGTAGCCTACCCTTATGTGGAGAGTGAAACTGTAGAGCAAGATGACACACCTGAGCGGGAGCAACCTCGGCGCAAACACTCCCGCCGGAGCCTGCATCGGTCTGGCAGTGGTAGTGACCACAAGGAGGAGAAAGCCAGCCTGTCCTTTGAGACCTCTGAAAGGTAAGAAGGGTTTGGACAGAGCTTGGTAGCACATGCTGAATCCTAATGATACCAATATTCAGGACAGTGTTGGAGTCTTTGTTAGGGTCCAAGAATTATTGAAGGAATTGGGGGAATTCCAGGGAGGGGTAGGTGACCTTTATCCTGATTGGTTGGCTCTATTTCTAGGGGTTTCCATACCACAATCCAGGTGGTATCCTTTGTTGTTGTGCCCTTCTCTTCTTGGAGACCTTGGTGGGTGTCACTGTTATAGCATATTAAATGTCATATTCAGCAGGTCTCTGACTGGTTTGAGGGCTAGTACTTACCTAGCATATCTGAGTTAAACAACATTTTTTTTTAAAGGTTTATTTATGTATATGAGTAGTACACTGTAGCTGTCTTCACACACAGAAGAGGGCATCAGATCCCATTACAGATGGTTGTGAGCCACCATGTGGTTGCTGGGAATTGAACTCAGGACCTCTGGAAGAGCAGTCAGTGCCCTTAACCGCTGAGCCATCTCGCCAGCCCACTTATTTATCTGTTTCAAACTGTACCTTGCAAACATAAAACAAGAAACTAAAGCTCTAACCTCATAGTTAACTTTATCAATACTTAGCATGACTATATTAAAGGATATGATTATTTATAAAATTACTGCTTATCAACTTGTATTTTTTTTTTTTTTTTTTTTTTTTTTTTTTTTTTGGTTCGGTTTTTTTTTTCGAGCTGGGGACCGAACCCAGGGCCTTTGCGCTAGGCAGCGCTCTACCACTGAGCTAAATCCCCAACCCCAACTTGTATTTTTTTAATTATAGTAATTTTATGAGACTGAAGCCTATTAAGTTTGAGCCTTAAATATCATAGTTTTTAATTGAAGTTCTTCCAGTATCAAAATACAACTTTTTTTTAGCTCATAAACATATTTCATGAAGAAACTAGAAGCTTTTCTGGCCTCGGCTAAGGCAGCAGCTCCTTATCTGCTCCTTGGACTGAAAGAGGGGAGGCTGCTGTTGGAAGGGCCTGTGAGCCTTGCTAGAGCTCAGGCAAAGGACATGGTTCTTAACCTTTCTAATGTTGTAAACCCCTCAGACCTCTTTTTTTTTTTTTTTTTGGTTCTTTTTTTCAGAGCTGGGGAACGAACCCAGGGCCTTGCGCTTCCTAGGCAAGCGCTCTACCACTGAGCTAAATCCCCAACCCCACCCCTCAGACTTCTTAAATTAACAAATTTCTTGATTTTTATTCCTGTTATTATTACCATAATTTACAGTATAATATATTTTGACATAATAAAAAGACAAAGCTAC
Source organism: Rattus rattus (assembly GCF_011064425.1). Lineage (NCBI taxonomy): Eukaryota > Metazoa > Chordata > Mammalia > Rodentia > Muridae > Rattus > Rattus rattus. Next base: position 99,362,527 of record NC_046161.1, read on the forward strand.
AACAGATAAAAAGACCTCAAGAATCTGTATCTAATCGACATTTCATTTATTAATCAATATCTGTACTTTTAAAATGGAAACTTTCTGTTACTGTATTTATTTATTTATTTATTTATTTATATTTTTTTTCTTTTCTTTTTTTTGGAGCTGAGGACTGAACCCAGGGCCTTGTGCTTGCTAGGCAAGCGCTCTACCACTGAGCTAAATCCCCAACCCTGTATTTATTATTTTTATCATCACATCTGTACCTATTACAGTAGGGGTTGAGTGAACCCTTTTGATTATAATTACTTTTCTCCATGGGTTTAAAACTTGATTGCTGCTGTCCAGCAATCTCCTCCGTCCTTGTACCCATCATGCACCAGCAAAGACATGCCAGTACAGCATCCAGCAAACTAAAGCTTTGTCACAGTCCAGACAGTTCTATGTCCATCATCAAATGTAATAATTTTATGCTATAAAGTTTGGCTGCCAACAAGAAAATTTCCTATATGTGAACACATGGAAGTTCAGCTTCAATACCTCATTAAGGAAACATTTTAAAATCCCACCTTTTATAAGTCTGATTTTTTTTTTTTTTTAGGACAGGAATTCCATAAAAAATATTATCCCAATTTAAAGGTTATCTTTAGAGACCTTGGTTGGCTCATGGCATATGTTGTTGCCTGGGATGATTTTCACCCTGAGTTGTTTTAAACCAACTTTCTGTTACTGATATTATAGATTATTAACCATATATCATAAATTGTAAATTACTATTTCATAACCAAGACATGCAGATTATAGTAAACTTATATTTGTAAGACTGGTCAGAAATAAACATGCAGTGGCCATATACATTGATACATTTGAAACACATGGGCTTTCTTTTTAAGCTGTAATTTTAAGCGCGCAGCACCTTGCTGCCTGTTGGATCCTATTCTCATGGACATAGATGTTTTGAAGTTGTCAGGTTACTTAGCAGGGAGGCTGAGAAGCTGCTGGCCACTTGAAGAGCAGCCTGCACAGAGCCCCTGGCTTTACTGCCATCTTGATCCAGGCAGGAGGCAGGGCTCCAGGGGCAGCACCACCTTGTCAGTTTTTATTGTCCTAATTCAGCTCTTTTTTTCTAAAAATCCTAGAAATGAATTAAAACTAAGTCAAGGGGTAAATAACCAGAAATCAAGTTTTTAACCATTTCTCCAGACCCACATGTCCCATAGCGCAGGGTTAAAGACAGCAGAGACCTAGGTTTAAGAATGGGGTTGTGCATCAGTTCCCAAGAGTTGGTGAACCTACTCACCACTCGAACCTGCAAAAGATGGTTAGTTTCCCAACCGGACAGTTAAATTTAGACCTTTTTTTTGGGGGGGGGGGGGTCGGTCAGGCATTTGAAGTCCTTGAAGTGTAATTGGACTCAGTCCAGTGGAGCTGGCTGGCCGGTCCGTGGTGTCTCTTAGAGTGATAGGGGAGAACAAATATATCACAGCACATAAAGCATATAGTAAGTCTATAGATGTTCGGGAAAGAAACCAAATGAAGCTGATGGTAGCCTTCCCTGGGGTCAGGCCCCGCCTATCAGGAATGACCCACCAGCCTCCACCAAACCCTGCATTTAGCTGGAGTTCTCCCACTGCCACTGGGAGTCACTGGAGATGGCCTGTCCTGCCCTGCCCTTGGGCTTTGCCTACTAGGTTCATCCTGGTCATATCAGCTTCTACCAAAGCCTGGTGCAGACTGGAGCTCTGCGTCTCCAACAATAGGAGTTCCAGGGAAGCTCCCAGCTGAGAAGGGAGTCTGTGGTACATCAGCCCTGCCTCCAGTGCCTGCCTCCAGGTTGTGTTAGCCAAAGAAACAGAAAAGGAAAAAAAAAATCACCCTACACTAAATAGAGCAGAAGACAACTCTGAACAAGACAGGTCAAGAGACAAAACACAAAGACCCATGACACACAGAGTCACCTCAACTCACCAATTGGTGGAGAACCAATGGCTTCCCTAATACGCCCCCAACTCAACTAACCAAGGGGGTGGTCCTAGCAATCATGGATGAGCCCCCAAGTGTTAAGGTCCAAGAATCACTGAAGGAAGATCCCAGACTCAAATAGTATGCAAAGGAAAAGAGGGTTTATTTTGCAGAAATTACCAGCACACAGGGATCAACCATTCATCAAAACAGCAACCCAGAAGTGAGCGCAGATTCAATTTAAGGGGATTAGGGAAATTTCAGGGAGTAGTAGGTGATCTTTATCCATATTGGTTCTGTCTCTAGGAGTATAGGGGGCTTTGGGGTTGGTTAGGGCTCTAGGGGCTTTCCAAAACCATTGCTGGGGGTCAGGGGACTTTCTAGAACTGTTTCTGATTAACTATTTTTGGCTCAGGCCAGATGGCAGGGCAGCTCCTGACTGACTGCCTGTAGGCTGTGGTTCTTGCCTGAACTGGATAGTTCAGTTCTGGGAAATAGAAACTTGTGCCTAGTCCCCTGCACTGGCATTTTGCAGCCTGTCATGGAGTCAGCCTGTCTCAATCCTCTCAACCTGACATGTGATTGGAGAATATGGTTCTCAACATGGGGTAGGGGCAAAGTAGGGGTAGCTGGTATTTGTAGGCTACTCCCTCTGATACGGCCTCCCTTATGTACTTTACCACCTCAGTGACTGCCTTCTGGGTGTGGCTGAACTCTGTTAAGAGAAACTGAAGCTTTGCCAGCCCTTTAGAAGCAGGGATGCCCTGTGCTAGCGGCAATGGGATATTTAGCTTTCTTTTAAGTCTCAGACCTATAGGGTGAGAGTGGTGATAGACCGCAGACTAGGGTACCCAGTGACTTTTGTTCAGACTCTGAGAATCTGATGATACTATCCTTTCCATGCTCCTGTAGTTATACTCCGCATTGGTTTTTCTCAGAATTAAGTCTCTTAATATTCCATACAGACATTAGTTAGCTTCTACTAAATTGAATATAATCCAGAGGCTAGAGAATAAGGTGTTGGCAATCAAAGTGTGATGACGCATTCTTGTAATCCTAACACTCAGGAATCTGAGGCAGGAGGATTATTATTACAGCATGTGCTGCATAACAAGTTCCAGAATAGCTTGGACTACAAAGTGAGACCTTAGTGGGTTGGGGGAGGAATGGAGTTAAGAATGCTTCCTGCACTTCCCGAGGACCCAAGTTTGGTTCCCAGCACCCTTATCTCCAGCTCAGCAAAGTTCCAGGGCACTCAGTGCTGTCTTCTGGTCTCTGCAGGCACCTCCACATCCCTGGCATACACAGGTACTTTTTTTTATTTTTTAAAGTTGTCAGGCATGTCGATACACACCTTTGATTCCAGTGCTTGGGATGGCCTGTCTTACATGGAGAGTTCCAGGTTAATTGGGGCTACACAGAGGAAACCCTATCCTGAAAACCCAAAAAAGAGAGTATATGTGTGTGCATCTGTTAGCATGTTGTCTGTACTGTTTGTTGTTTGTGAGACTGGCATAGAACTCAGTAATTTCTCATCTCTGCCTCTCAAATGCTGGGTTCATAGCCTGCCCCCATGCCCAGCCTTGTATTACTTTCTGTGGTTGAACATCACCTCATGTAGACAAAGCATCTTTTGTTTTATTCATTCATCAGGTTATGATAAACATAAGGGAGGCCATACCTGTGGGAATGTCCTATGAGGATTTCAACCCCTTGTTGTTGAAAAGTCACTGTCTCGATAGTTAGATAGAAAGATAGATAGATAGATAGATAGATAAAGTTATAGATATAGATGTTTACAAGGATGTGGAAAAATTGGAACCTTCTAGTTTGCTTGTGGGGAAGGTTGCAGTGTTAGAATTTCTGTTCTTTTTGGTCCCCCCCTCCTGCGTGCCGAGATTACAGGCATTTACAGCCATGCCTACTGTATGTAGTGCTGAGGAGCCAACACAGGTCTTCATGCATATTGATCGTGTATCAGCGAAGCTTCAGCCCTGCCGTCAGATCACGTCACTGAAACATGCTGCCCACACGAGCTGACAGAGCTTTGCTCAGGACTAGAGCAGTCCACTCCTTACGTAGGCTTTGAGAGGTCCTGTTGATGTTAATCAAGGAAACCTGTGTAGTTGTGAATGTTTTTCTCTCCTGTTCTTTGGGCTAAGTCTGCAACTGTGTTGGAAGGAGAGGGCTGGCTGCACATGCACGCTTTAGTTAAGATGTGCATGCGTCTGTGTTGAGTATTCCGAGGGCTCCTGCCTGCGGAAGCCTTCACCTCATCCCCATCCTCCACAAGGGGCTTTCTCTTGACCAACTCTGTGGGGCCTCACTTTGACTATGGGTGACAGAACATTCCAGTCAGTAGCTAGTGTTGATGATTCTCTTTTGGCAATTTTTAGAGTGGGAGTTGTTTTGTTCTCCAAAGTGACAGCATTTACTTTATTGATGAAAAGCCAGTGAATATAGATTTAACATTAGAGTCTGCTAGGAAGGTGCCAGCCCTGTTCACAATACTGGACTCCTGTCTGACCTGTTAGCAGAGATTCTGAGTCACGCCGAAGATGGAGACTATTCACCAGGGCCAGCACCAGGGCTCCAGAGGACTAGTAATGGCAAGTACGACAGGAGCCCCACCCAGACCCGAAACTTGTTTGGGTTTACTTGGCAAGTGTTCCTAAAGTGGACCTGCATCTGCTTTTCAGAAGTGGGGGGGTTGGGAGATTTAGCTCAGTGGTAGAGCGCTTGCCTAGGAAGCACATGGCCCTGGGTTCAGTCCCCAGCTCCCAAAAAAAAAAAAAGGAAAAAAAAAAAAAAAAAAAAAGAAGTGGGGGAAGGGGTGGCAGGCTTTGCTGGATTCCCATAGTTCAGTTTAGGAGAAGCGAGGTCTTTGCCCAGGGCCTTTTAACAATCATCACATAGGTGTCCCAATGCTTCGTGCTTAGAGCAGGATGCCATCTTCAGCACACACTAGATCTACCTGCTGGCTGATGTGTGTCACTCCACAGCTGGAGAAAGCCTGGTTCCTGGAAAGGAAGGTAATGTTTGAAATGATAGCAGTACTCTGCCTCTGCTGCGTCACAGCCTTGCTCCAGTTTCTAGGATGTTTGCGTCACTGTCAGGGAGGTTTGCGGACTTGTGAGTGTGTGAAGTTGTATTGCCAGGCTCATCTAGACCTTATGATGTAGCCTTAAACCTCTGATCCTCCTGCCTCTTACCTCCTGTCAGGATCATAGGCATGTACCATTGCGCCTGGTAGGATTGAGCCCCGGACCCCAAGCATAGTAGGCAAGCAGTCTACTGACCAACTACAGTCTGATCACCTTGTGTGTAGTTCTTTTGAGTATATGCCTATCTGTGAAGTTGCTGTTGGGTAATCCTGTTTAAACTGGGAATTTTCTTTCAGGCTCCCTTCCGTGTGTGTGTGTGTGTGTGTGTGTGTGTGTGTGTGTGTGTGTGTGTGTGTGTGTGTGTGTGTGTGTGTGTTGGGTGTGTGTGCATGCATGTGGAGGTCAGGAGTTGACGTTACTTTTCTACCTTATTCATTGAGGCAGTGTTTCAGTCAAATGCAGAGCTCACCAGTATGGCCAGCCATATTCATTGTGTTCTGGGCATTCCCTGTGTGTCTTTGGGGTTCTCTAGAGAACCAGAATTGATAGAATGAATGTCTATAATAAAGGCCATTTATTAGCTATTAGAGTGGCTTACCAGGTGTGGCTCAGCTAGTTCAATAGTTCAGTAGTTAGAGAATCCATTACTTTTCAGTTCAGGAGGTTGGATATCTCAGCTGGTTTCAGTATATGCCAATCCTGAACAAGTAGGCTCTGATGCCAGTGAAGGAATGAACTTGGCGGCTAGACAGAGACCAAGCAGGCAAAGAGCAAAAGCTTTTTTCTTCCATGTCTTTTACATCAACTCCCAGCAGGCTGTCTGGGTCAGATTAAAGGTGAGTCTTCCCACTTAAATGATTTAAGAAAAATCGATCACAGGCATATCTAGCTGCTTGGGTTTTAGTTAATTCCAGATGCAGTCAAGTTGACAACCAAGAATAGCCATCACATCCTGTCTTTGCGTTCTGAAGGTTGGAATTACACCTTAGTCACCACACTCACATTGTTCCATGGGTTCTGGGACACCAAACTCCAGTTCCCATCCTTGTGTGGTGAGTGCTGACCACTGTGCTGTCTTCCCACTGCTGGTCTGCTTTCTAAATAGGATTTCTCTGTGCTGCCCATGCTAATTTGGTTGTAAACTTGCTGTGCTTAAGTAGTCCTGCCCCGATTAGCCTTCTGAGCATCCGGGATGACCAGCACACAGCACCTTCCATGTGAGAACGCCAGATGCATTTACAGGGCTACAGTTATGTTGACACCAGCAGAGTACAAGGAAGGGTACCAGCCTCAGGATACCCTACATGGATGGCACTTGGTCTGGTGTTTTGTTTTGTTTTTAATAAGATTTATTTATATTTTTAATTACGTGTGTGCTGGGAACCAAATCCCAGTCTTGTACAAAAACTGTAGGTACTCTTAACCACTAAGCCATCTCTCCAGTACCTAGTTTTCTTTCCTTCTTTTTTTTTTTTTTTTTTTTCTTCTTCTTCTTTTTTTCGGAGCTGGGGACCAAACCCCAGGGCCTTGCGCTCGCTAGGCAAGCACTCTACCACTGAGCTAAATCCCCAACCCCTTCTTCCCTTTTTTACTTTTTTTTGTTGGTGGTGGTGAGTTTTTTTGTTTGTTTTTCTTTTGTTTTGTTTTTGGAGAGGGGTCATTGTTTTACTTTTCAGACATGGTTTTATGTAACCCTGACTGGCCTTGAACTCTCACTATGTAGATCAGGATGACCTTGAACTCACCTGAGATCCACCAGCTTCTGCCTCCTAAGTGCTGATATCAAAGGTGTGTATCACCATACTTGACCTCTTATTTTTTAAAAAAACTATTTTTTTTTTAAAGATTTATTTCTTATAAGTACACTGTAGCTGTCTTCAGACACACCAGAAGAGGGCATCAGATCTCATTACAGATGGCTGTGAGCCACCATGTGGTTGCTGGGATTTGAACTCAGAACCTCTGGAAGAGCAGTCAGTGCTCTTAACCACTAAGCCATCTCTCCAGCCCTAAAAAAAACTATTTAAATTAAGTACTATGTATTGTGGGGTATTTGTTGGGGGCAGGGTGTGTGTCTATATCCCCTTCTGTATATAGAGGTCAGAGGACAGGGTTGTGGAGTTAGTTCTTTCCGTCTGCTGTGTGGCTCCTGGGGATCCACCTCAGGTTGTCAGCTTTGTGCAGCAAGTGCCTTTACCCTAAGCTGGCCCGTGTCACCAGAGCCCAGGCTCTTTTCCTTTGACTTTAATGAACGGGGAGTGTTACCGTACACTGTAATTGGACACGATTGTTTCTCAGGAACTTCTCAGAGGCCCACGGCGCTCATTATGTTCACTCACTTTTACTTGGGTTCTGGGTGTCAGGCGAGGCTTGTTCTAATTCTTCTCTTCCAGTGTCCCTAAAGGTGACGTCTCTGATCTCTTAGTGGTATGTCTGTTCTTCTTTCTTAGCTCCCAGGAGACAAAGAGTCCAAAGGTGGAGCTGCACAGCCACTCAGATGTCCCTTTCCAGATGCTAGACAGCAATAGCGGGCTGAGCTCTGAGAAGATCAGCTACAACCCCTGGAGCCTGCGCTGCCACAAGCAGCAGCTGAGCCGCATGCGCTCCGAGTCCAAGGACCGAAAACTCTACAGTATCCTTGTCCACTGGCGTGAAATTGTGTGAGGAAACGACAAGAGAGTTTTGTTCCTATTGCAGTTTTGGTCTGAGGACTGAATCTGGGGCCCATTCATGCCCAAGCATATTTGCTCTATCATTGAACTCTCCCCTTAGTCTCAAGACTAAGCATTTTCTATTAGCATATATTAGACATAATAGTCGATTTTATTATGAGGTTTTTATACAAGTACATAATGTACTGAAGTCACATTCAGCTGCTTGCTCTCTGATGTTCCTTCCACTAATTTTCCTCTTCCTGGCTAGCCTGACTCTGCTTCTCTCTGTGTGTCCTAGGCAGTCTTACAGGGTTATTTACAGGAACACGGGTACCTGACCCCACTGGGGAAAAGATCTCTTCCTTTCCTCTCTGTCACTGACTAAGTATGAATCCTCAGGGAGGGATGGGCTAAGAGCCCCGTAACACGACATTGTTGATAGAACTGGCCTTGCAAGTTCAAGAGCACAGCTACCCCGCCATGGACTGTGTTCTTTCTCTGACCTCATTGTTAGTTCTCTTTTAATGATTTTTGTTTTGGTTTGGTTTGGTTTTGGTTTTTCGAAACAAGGTCTCTTTGTGTAACCCTGACTGTCGGGAACTCGCTTTGTAGACCAGGCTGGCCTTGAACTCAGAGATCCACCTGCCTCTGCCTTCCTATTTATTGCTGGACCAAAGGTGTGCACCACCACTGCCTGGCCTTAAAATGAGGTTTTACTCTTTGATAGTTCGATATATGTGTGCTCACACGCACGTTCTGTCCCCTTACCCGTCTCTTGCTGGAACCTGTGCCCCACCTACAAAGAAACAAACAAAACAAAACAAACAAATACTGACTGGAAGGAGAGTGCTGGTATCTTCGTGCCCTAGCAGCCTTTAACTACCAGTAGCCTTTCAGTTCCATGAGGGGTAAAGCCTCATGTGCGCCTCTCCCATTCATGCTGGAATGCTGATGGGCCAGATCTTACGCAGGTCTTGTGTAGGAAGCCACAGCTGCTATGAGTTCATGCCTGCCACAGCATGTGCCCCTCCCTCCCCAGGCTGGAAGTTAGCATGTTCCGTTTTGTCCAGGTCCTGTGCAAGCCGTAAGTCAGTCACCACAGTTGCTGTCTGTACCCGACTGTAGTGAGCACGCTGTGGTCAGAGACAGTGTTGTGCATACTCCTTCCTGTCCTCCATAATGTCCCCTAGGCCTTGGAAGGAGTGATAACAGCTGTAGCTGTCCCACTTACGGCTGGACATTGGACAGTTATTCACTCTCTCCAAGATAGATTTTAAGCCCAGTTCTTCCTGAAAATTTCTTTTGAGAATGTTAGAAATTGATTTCCTCTTTTTTTTGGGGGGGGGGAATAATGCTGCAAATATGTCTTTCTTATTTCTTAGGTCTGGGTGAGTTACTAGACTAAATAAGTAAGGCCTTGGTTTACTGATGCTGGCAGAGATGTGGCCAAATATTCTTTGGGCTATTGTGTGTATGGTAGATCTACAGCACAGAAAGCACAATAACACCAGGTGTGGTGGTGTGCGCCCATTGTCTCCGCGCTCTCCCTGGGGCTCATTGCCATCCTTTACTCTCCGGGCTGTTGAAGACAGGGATCGTGAGACTGTCAAAGACCGGAGATAACCAAGTCAGTAATGTGCCTGCTATGCAAGGCTGAAGACCTGAGTTCAGATCTGTAGAACTTAAAAAAAAAAGCCAGGCTTGCCTATGATCACATCCTGAGAGGGTAGAGACAAAGGCAGACAGATCCCTGAAGCTTAGCTGGATCAGTGAGCTTCAAGTTCAGGGAGAATTCCTGTCTCAGAAAATAAAGATAAGGAGCAATGAAGGAGAATGGCCTGAAGTTGCCCTCTGCCCTTCACACATGTGTACCGACACACCCACTACAACAAGTATACACCACACATACAGCATAACATGTACACCCCAAATTACAAAATTCAGATCAGTGGGTATCTTGTATGTATGCTATGGAAAATTCGATAGATCATAGGCTATACAAGGAATTCCTCTTTTTTTAAACAGGGTTTCTTCTACATAGCCTTCTCTACATAACCCTGGTTATCCTGGAACTCACTATGTAGACCTTGCTGGCTTCAAACTCACAGAGGTCTGCCTGCCTTTGTCTCTCAAGTGCCAGGATCAAAGGTGTGTTTTTTTTTCAAATAAATTTTATGTGTATGAATGTTTTGCCTGTAGGTGTCTGTGTGTACCATACGCATGCCAGGTTCCTGTGGAGTCCAGAAGGAGGGTCTCCTGCAACTGGAGTTAGAGATGGTTGTGAGCCACCATGTTGATGTTAGCAGTTAAATCCAGGAATTGGATCCAAGGGGTTGGGGATTTAGCTCAGTGGTAGAGCGCTTGCCTAGCAAGCACAAGGCCCTGGGTTCGGTCCCCAGCTCTGGAAAAAAAAAGAAAAGAAAAGGAATTGAATCCAAAAGCAACAAGTGTTCTAAACCGCTCAGCTACTTACTTCTCAGGATGAGAACAGGATAGCTACCTGCCGGTCTTGTGTGAGTGCTGGGATTAAAGGGTGTGCGCCACCAAACCCTGGCTCTAAGATTGTGTGGGATATATATTCTAAAATTTATGTCATTTGTTTGAAACTGCTGTTTAAGAACTTTGGAGGTGGTGCTGGAGAGGTGGCTCAGAGGTTAAGAGCACAATTCCCATGCAACCGCATGGTGGCTCACAACCATCTGTAATGGGTCCGATGCCCTCTTCTGGTGTGTCTGAGGACAGCTACAGTGTACCCACATACATTAAACAGATAAATCTTTAAAAAACAAAACAAAAGAAGAACAACTTGTGAGGGGGTGGACCACACCTTTAATGCCAGTACTCGGGAGACAGAGGCAGGTGGATCTCTGAGTTTGAGGCTAGCCTGGTCTACAAAGCAAGTTCCAGGACAGTAAGGGTTACACAGAGAAACTCTTGTCTCAAAAAACAAGACAAAACAGAAGAATTTGTAAGACATACACAGTTTCTGGCGGGCCAGCATGTCACTTTCATAGAGAATTTTCATTGTGTTCTTCTGGGTGGAGCTGACTGAGTATGGTCACCATTCTTCTTGACTCTGGCCCAGAGTTCCTCCTGCTTGAGAATGTGGTTCACCACTTCAAGTACCCCTGTGTGTTGGACTTGAAGATGGGTACCCGACAGCATGGGGATGATGCTTCAGCTGAGAAGGCAGCCCGGCAGATGAGGAAGTGTGAGCAGAGCACATCGGCCTCGCTGGGGGTCAGGGTCTGTGGCATGCAGGTGAGTCACCACTGCTGCGAGCCCAGGTGCTGCCGAGTGCATGTTTAGGTTGTACCCACCCTGCCTGACATCTGTGTCCTCCTGGCTGCACTGTTCCAGAATCTCCTCTGAAAAGGTGAGTCACCACAGGGTGCTGTGTGGTTTTGCAGGTGGGTTCACTGAGCCCTGCTTTCCTCACTAGACTCTGGCTGAGCTCCATGTGCAGGCACTGACAGAGCCTGGTACCCTGTTATGGGGAAAGTAAGACTTGTCTGTCAGCAGTGTGTTCCCAGTTAGACTCTAGTTTGCAGGCAGGCTTCTAAAGTGATGGCAATAGGCCTGGTATTGGCTTTCACAGCTCCATGACTGGAAAACCTGGGGTGAATGTGGCCTCCCTGCTCCAGTAGGAGGAGCTGAAGAGCTCAGGTTGGTCAGAGTGCCTTCCAGACCGGTTTGGTTGGTTGGGGGTTGTTTTTGTTTTTTGTTTTTGTTTTCTTAGTTGGGGATACTTTGTGGTCATCAGACCTTCCTGGTTCTCAACCTCATCTTGTCTCCTGGGGTTTCAGGTGTACCAGCTGGACACAGGTCATTACCTCTGTAGGAATAAGTACTATGGTCGTGGACTCTCCATCGAAGGCTTCCGCAATGCCCTGTATCAGTACCTGCACAATGGCTTGGACCTGCGACGTGACCTTTTTGAGCCTATCCTGAGCAAACTGCGAGGCCTCAAAGCTGTGCTGGAGCGGCAGGCCTCCTACCGCTTCTACTCCAGTTCCCTGCTTGTCATCTATGATGGCAAGGAGTGCCGGTCTGAGCTGCGTCTCAAGCACGTGGACATGGGGCTCCCTGAGGTGCCACCACTCTGTGGTCCTAGCACCAGCCCTAGCAACACCAGTCTTGAGGCTGGCCCCTCTTCTCCGCCCAAGGTGGATGTCCGCATGATTGACTTTGCACATAGCACATTCAAGGGCTTCCGGGATGACCCCACTGTTCACGATGGGCCAGACAGAGGCTATGTGTTTGGCTTGGAGAATCTTATCAGCATCATGGAGCAGATGCGGGATGAGAACCAGTAAGCCCAGTTCTGGGCCCTAGGACCCCTTCCTCTCCACCCACAGGCAGGGACCATTGCTCTGAACTTGCTGTGAGGACACAGACTTGCTTTTAAAGGGTTATATTTCTCTTTGGTGTAAACTAAAAGAAATGTTTTTAGCTGTAGCCTGGAATCCATATGTATAAAGTAGGGGAGATAGGACATTCGTCCTCAGCCTGGCTCCCAAGCTCTGGGTCCAGGCTCACTCAGGAAGGAAGAGGTGGCCCCCGTGGGCCTGACAGCAAAGAGAATGCCTTGAACTTTGGTTTCCCTTGCCTAAGGTTTTTGGGTTCTGTGGCTATGGGGCTCTGCTGATCATGAGGTGAAGCCCTTGGCTGGCACAGGGTCTCTCCATGCCTAATCATCCCTTATTTCCCAGAATTGGGGAAGGTTAAGTGCCCACATCCTGAGGGCCTTTCTAGTTTTGTGCCAGTGCTTAACCAGATGCCCTCAGGGCATTAGAGGGCTAACTGCACAGATGGACTCATCCTTAGGTCTGATTTTGGCATGGGGCTAGATTTATGAAACTGAGCTAAGGCCGACTCATAGCAGAGGGCAGGCCCTGGGCTCCCTAGACACCCACTGGCATGTAACCCTGTTCCTTTCTCCACAACCCCAGCCAGACTCTCGCTGAGATCCCTTGCCTAAGGAGGCCTTCATATCCTCCTAACCCACTAAGATGGGCACAGCTCTGTTTGCTAAGGAGAGTCAGTGTCCTGGGAGGCCTAAAGGCCCAGACAGTATTTGCAGTTCTTGGGCTTTGGGTGATGTCCCTTCCCCTAGCTTGGGCAGCTATGCTGCCCTTGGATGGGCTGCTCCTCCCAGGGCTCGGGAACCGTGGTCCGCTCAGGGTCTTGTCTTCTCCAGGCCAAGCTCGAGGCAGCAGCCCATTACCGTGGTGTTCCAGGCTCTAGGCTTGGAGGGAGAACTTTAAACTTGTTTGCTTTTAGGGACATAGGGCCCTGGGTACCAGTGCCCAGAGTCTGCTGAGAGCTTTGTCTGATTAATCCTAGGGTTTGTCAGTCAGTCCATTTGTTCACCCGCTGGCCCTATGTTGTGGCAAGCTTTCTGGAGTGTAGCCGTGTTGATTAGTGTGTGTTGATTTCATGCTTCTCAGCAGAGTATTCTTGTTCCCTTTTCTGAGTCTTTGATCCTGTGCCCTCTTCAGCAGGTTCTGCTGTTAAAAACCTAGTAGTCGAATGATTCTTAGTTGTGTACCTGCTGGCCCAGTGGCCTCCTTGTGGGCCTAGGGTATGGCCTTCAGCACCAACAGTGGGTAGAGAAGGTTCAGGTGTGATCCTGACCCATTGCTTTTATTTCTACTACCAGTCCTTTGATGGTAGAGACCTGCTGCCTGTAACATAGGTGTCCCAACAGGTTACACTACACTCATCATTGCCAAAGTGAGCAACATTCTCCATGTCTGTCACTTCTAACATGTCTATTTTGGCATTTGAAGGTAATCCTGCCAACCTTTGAGAGAAACTGGTAGCGAATGGCATAATTTCCGGGTTCTTAAGAGATGCAGCTTCTGAAAAGGGTTTCCGAGTCATAGTCTTCTGACCCTGGTGCCAGTGGTGGGCAGGTTCCCATTCCTTAGGGCCGGGAGGCATAGCTTTGCCCATTTCTGGTTACTAACAACTGCCTTCTGCTCAGTAGTACTTGTTGCTTCAGCCATGCAGGCAGTGTCATTAGTGTGGATGCCTTTTCTCTGCCAGGAGAGAGGTCAAGAGGAGGTCGGGGCCAGCAGAGACCACCAAGGAATGTGCTGTGCTTCCCGATTTACCAGATTTTGGGAGGTGCTAACCCCATTCTGCCGCTTCTCAAGTAGCAAGGGAGGTGGTGGGCACTCGCACTGCTCCTGCAGCACAGTGTGGGGAGGCTGGGATGTGCTGCTGCTTAAGGCCAGGGCCCACTTTTCAGCACTTTTAATATCTGGAGGCCCTGCTCGGTTATCTGATGGTGGTGGCAAGTGTGCGAACACTTTAGATCACTGCTCTTCTGCCTGTCCCAGGCTAGAGCCCTGCTCTTTTCTGACAGGTCCTGCCTTCCCAGCCTCAATTTGGGACCAAAGTGCAACTCGGGATCATGGGTTGGGGAGCTCAGATTACCCCTCTCCATTGTATTTCCCGGGCCAAGCCCACACCAGCCTGGGGAGATGGGTGGGAGTGAAAAGGGATGGGTGCTGCTTAAAGAGGAAGGGACCAGTTAGAGCAATTTCCTTGCCTGGGACCCCACTCCTCCCAGCTGTGGGCCTGTGCAGTGCTGTGGGGATTCTCTCCTAGAGGCAAGGGACCTGGGCTCGTTCAGTATCCGCTGCTCATTCGCTCACATCTGGCCAAGTGCACGTTCCCTAGATGCAAACTGCTTTGAACTTTACAGCTGTATAAGTTGGTTGTGTGTGTGCTCATTTTAAAAACTACGTTTTAATGAGAAAAAAAAAAAGGAGGACCTGAGGAAAGTTCCTTTGCTTCTGTGGAGGAAATGTAAGACTTCGAATTCTGGAAATTGTTATCTGCTCCTCTTTCCTGGAAGCTACACACCCTAAGACCTGCGCCTGGATACATACGTGGCTCCATTGGCGCTTAGGCGCGCTTGCGTTTCCCCGGGTCTTCTGTGTGGTGGAGGAGTGCTTGGCCCAAGCTGGCCCTTTTCTGTACACCCAGCGCTATCCGCCCGCTTGTGTCCGGTCATATACGTCAAAATAAAGCCTCTAGAAACTGAACTCTGTCCTAGTCTATGTGAAAACTTCATAGCCTCCGGTTGGGCCGACCTGGCTAGTAGATATCATCCACCTGAGGGGAAGGTGCCGGGGTCCCAGCTGAAGAACCCGGTTGAACTGGGTCCAGACAGGTGCTGCGGGACAGTGCCGTAGCAGGGGGTGGGGAGAGGCAGCACAGGAGGGTTGGAAATGGGGGTCAGAGCAAGTATTGAGGGCGGAGTCATCAGGGCGGGCCCGGAGTGGAGTTTGAGGGAGGGGCGGGGCGGGGCGGGGCGGGGCGGATGGCAGCTGCCGCGTGGCGGACCGGGTTCCGATAGGAAGTTAAGCTTCCTTTTTCCGTTCCGCCTTTAGATCCGCCAATGGGCTTCTGACTCGCGAGTTCTCCGGGTCCCCATGGCAGCCCAGCGCGTGGGAAATCCAATTGGCTACGTCTGCCGCAGCGTAAAGCCTGGGCGATCGGCTGCGGGCGGCCCTGCCACGTAGTTAACAGCCGATTGGCTCGCCCCTGTTACGTCACTGGCTGCGCCGCCTCCGGCCGGAACTCCGGGCCAGCCGGTCTCCAACCAGTTCCTCCTCCTCTTGTGTTCTGGCTACCCCTAGACCCCACATCAAGGTAGAGCAGGCGGACGAGGTGACACCAGAGTTGGTCACTCTAGCTGGTGAAGGGTGCAGTCAGGGCACAGCAGCGGGAGTGCGCAGCAGGGGTTGGTCAGACGGCCTGTAAGTACTTTCTGCAGACGCCATGAAGGCACTGATCTTGGTGGGTGGGTATGGGACACGGTTGCGGCCGCTGACGCTGAGCACTCCGAAGCCATTGGTGGACTTCTGCAATAAGCCCATTTTGCTGCACCAAGTGGAGGCACTTGCCGCGGTAAGGCCGTGGGTCTGCTATGGCGGGAAGAGGGATGGATAGTGACTGGGAGGCCAGGGGTGGTCATATCACCAGTCAACCATCACACCTTATTTGTGTCTTGACAGGCGGGTGTAGACCATGTGATCCTGGCAGTGAGCTACATGTCACAGATGTTGGAGAAGGAAATGAAGGCACAAGAGCAAAGGGTGAGGCATGGACTTAGCCCTTTCCTTAGGTCCCCGGGGCTCCTACTATTGGAGGAAGAACATAACCAGATGGCTTCTTCTTTCCAGCTTGGAATCCGAATCTCTATGTCTCATGAAGAGGAGCCTTTGGGAACAGGTCAGTAAAAGGAAGACCCTTGGCAAAGTTTAGGGTCAGTAAAGGGCTATTATCCAGTCTTTATGGATGGGTGGGGCCTCTGGACTCAAGGACCTAGTCCTTTAGCAAGGTGGTAACTTTGGCTTGTCCCGTTCTCTAGCTGGGCCTCTGGCCTTGGCCCGAGACCTACTCTCTGAGACTGCCGACCCTTTCTTCGTTCTCAACAGCGATGTGATATGTGATTTCCCCTTCCAAGCCATGGTGCAGTTTCATCGACACCATGGCCAAGAGGGCTCCATCTTGGTAAGAGAAGACTTCCTTCTCTGACATCCCCACCCTCATATCGAGTCTCTTGACCCCCAGTCTTACACTTGTCCCTTGTTTTGCTGCAAAGCTGTGCAGAATGTCTTTGGGGTCTAGCCTTTGAGATGTGGGATAGGCATGTGTGTCAAGGGTAAGGAATCCTGCTGGACTAATCCTCCACCTCTGTATTCAGGTAACCAAGGTGGAAGAGCCTTCCAAGTACGGTGTGGTGGTGTGCGAGGCTGACACAGGCCGCATTCACCGTTTTGTTGAGAAGCCGCAGGTATTTGTGTCCAATAAGATCAACGCAGGCATGTACATCCTGAGCCCTGCTGTGCTGCAGCGCATCCAGGTGTGTGGCGTTGGGCTGCTGGGCGGGCTGGGCGCAGCAGCCTCTCGTGTGTGGCCTGCTCACAAATTGCCCACTTCCACAGCTGAAGCCTACATCCATTGAGAAGGAGATCTTCCCAGTTATGGCCAAGGAGGGGCAGCTATATGCCATGGAGCTGCAGGGTGAGGCGGAGGCCATAGGGTGAGGGGTAGTCTGTGGCTAGGCAGAGCCCTCTGATTGGTCTCTCTGTGCAGGCTTCTGGATGGACATTGGACAGCCTAAGGACTTCCTCACTGGCATGTGCCTCTTCCTACAGTCGCTGAGACAGAAGCATCCAGAGAGACTGTACTCAGGCCCTGGCGTTGTGGGGAATGTGCTTGTGGTGAGGCCCTTGCCCAGCCTGTCGCTGATTGTTTTAGATTTGGGAGACAAATGACCCACTCTTGCTTTCCTCAACACTCTCAGGACCCAAGTGCCCGTATCGGTCAGAACTGCAGCATTGGCCCCAATGTGAGCCTGGGTCCTGGTGTGGTGGTGGAGGACGGCGTGTGCATCCGGCGGTGCACGGTGCTTCGTGATGCTCACATCCGCTCCCATTCCTGGCTTGAGTCATGCATCGTGGGCTGGCGCTGCCGTGTAGGCCAATGGGTAAGTCTATGAGCTGGGCTGGGTGGGCACAGGAGAGGGGAATCCGTGTGCCCCGTTAACAAGGCTTGTCCCCCACCCCCAGGTGCGCATGGAGAATGTCACAGTGCTGGGTGAGGATGTCATAGTTAATGATGAACTTTACCTCAACGGAGCCAGCGTGCTGCCCCACAAGTCTATCGGGGAGTCGGTCCCAGAACCTCGTATTATCATGTGAAGGATGTGCAGGGCTGGCCGAGCCCCCACTTTACCATTGGCAGGGTAGGACTCAGTGCTTCAGAAGGCTCTGGACTTGGTGCCACTTGTCCAGGGAGGAGTGGGTGGCTCTGAAGCTGTTGGACATCTGCCTTCTGGTGGGGACAGAAGTGGTGGACAGGATCCTGCTGGGCATAGCACACAGGCCCCCACTCCCTCAAGAAGCACTGGGCCAGGGCTGAAGGGAATAATAATTTAATGCTCACTGTGGCCTGGCCTCAGGCCCCCTCCCACCAGTGAGGCTATGCACACACAGGCAGATGGGTGGGAGTGGGAAGAGCGAGGGTGATGGGGACAGGGCCGAGGGAGCTCATAAATAGGACTCGGTCTGCGTCTGATGGTGGACTTCCAGGACAGCCTAGGCAGCTGAGGATGTGGCACTTGTGCTGGCTGCCTTGTCCCAGTCCTCTACAGATACAATGGTGGCTTTGCAGAAGAAGCAGTCCTTGTTGTTCATCAGGTGCTGGTTGATGCAGGCTCTACAGAGGGGAGGGGAGGGGAGGAGTGCTACCGTGTGTCCTCACGTGCCTCCCCACCTATTTGTCTCCATGGGGCCCACTTACTTGCAGGATTTGTGACCACAAGGCTGGAACACAGCAGAGATGGGGTGGGCATAGCAGATTGGGCAGAGGTCCTCCTCATTGGTGGGCTACAGGGTGAAGAGTTGGGGCCGGTTGCTCACACCTGTCCTGGTGTTTACAGATTAGTAACATGACATGTACCCCTCTTATGCCTCACTCACCAGGGAGGCAGCTGCTGCCTGGGCCGATGCCGCGGTCAGGTGAGCCAGCATCCGCTCCACCTGGGCCAGTTCCTCAGCACTGATGTAATCCGCATCTGGATTAGTAGTGGGTAGAATTAG
This sequence comes from Rattus rattus, assembly GCF_011064425.1. Lineage (NCBI taxonomy): Eukaryota > Metazoa > Chordata > Mammalia > Rodentia > Muridae > Rattus > Rattus rattus. The sequence goes on from NC_046161.1 coordinate 99,380,854, forward strand.
GACCCCCGTAGTCCTAGAACTCAGTGCCTCTTGAATACTCCCAGACAGGGAATTTGCTATTGAGGATCCTGCAACTCTTCCCTGACCCACCCCTGGTCCACTTACAGCTCTGTAGAGAGAAGCGTTTCCGGTCAGGGGCAGGCAAGGCGGAGCCAGGTGCTAGGGGCTCTGGCTGCCCCAGAAGATAGCGTATAGAGCGGAGCTGGAAGCAGGGATCAGCCAGGAGCACAGATGTGGCTTGCTCTGTCCTGGATAGGGAGGGCGCATGGGTGTTAGGAAGGCTTTGAGCCTATATGGAAATTATCTCCATGTGGGGAGAGGTGACCCCCCGGAGGTCTCATTATTATGCCTTCATTCTTCCCACCTTACTGCTTACCAACCCTTTCAAGTTCTGGGTCCCACATGACCTGTATATCAGTCTAAAGAGAAAGGTGCTTGCTACCAAATATGACAAGTTGAATCTGATTCCCCAGAATAGGAGAAAAACCACTCACAAGTTGTTGTCGGACTTCTGCATGTGCACCCACGTACACACAAATAAGCAAGCCTAAGGGGAGGGGTGAGGATTCCACCTGCCCCATTATACACGAATCTAATCCTTCAAGAACTGAAGACATTCTCCCCTAAGTCCTTCTGCTCTTCAAGAGGGAAGTCAGGCTTCCATTCAAGCAAACTGGGACACTGGAGCCCTCTGCTGGTCACACTGGCTTCTCAAGTGCCAAGGGGCATGGCTGCTCCACCCCTTAACAGCAGGAGCCAATGGGAACGTGGGTCCCCGCCCCTGAGCGGTCATTTCCTTGCTAGTACTTAGGATCCAGTCAGAAAGCTCTTGGAGAAGCTAGCGGAGCTAGAAGGGCTGCGGCCCCACCTCACAACCCCAGACCAGAAGAGCAGGAAAAGCCAGGCTGGGCAGGTGGAGCCAGCATTGTGCCTCTCAAGCAATGGGCCATAGGGACCCACGATCAGCCTGTATAGAAGTAGGTGAGTCTTGGAGCTACTGACCTGCACTGAGCTGTCCCCATCTCCTCTCTGGTGGCCACTGCCATGGCCTGGTTGGTGCTACTGGGTTTACTACTGTGCATGTTGGGGGCTGGATCAGGCACTTCAGATTTGGAGGGTGTTCTGCCCCCTGCTCCCCACAACTGCCCCAATAAATGTGTCTGTGCTGCCGATGTGTTGAGTTGTGCGGGCCGTGGGTTACAGGACTTGCCGGCAGCACTGCCTGCCACTGCTGCAGAACTCGATTTGAGCCACAATGCACTCAAACGCCTGCACCCGGGGTGGCTGGCGCCCCTCTCCCGGCTGCGTGCCTTGTACCTAGGCTACAATAAGTTGGATGTCCTGGGCCGTGGTGTGTTCACCAACGCCAGTAGGCTGAGGATACTCGATCTGTCCTCTAACCTGCTGAGGAGACTCCGTACCTATGACCTGGATGGACTGGAGGAGCTGGAGAAGTTACTTCTGTTCAATAACCGCCTGATGCACTTGGACCTGGATGCTTTCCAGGGCCTGAGCATGCTCAGCCACCTCTATCTCAGCTGCAACGAACTCTCCTCTTTCTCTTTCAACCACCTGCACGGCCTGGGGTTAACCCGCCTACGCACTCTAGACCTCTCCTCCAACTGGCTGGGCCATGTCTCCGTCCCTGAACTGGCTGCACTGCCCACTTTCCTCAAGAATCGGCTCTACTTGCACAACAACCCACTGCCCTGCGACTGCAGCCTCTACCACCTGCTCCGGCGCTGGCACCAGCGGGGCCTAAGTGCTCTGCACGACTTTGAACGTGAGTACACATGCTTGGCCTTTAAGGTGGCAGAATCCCGAGTGCGCTTCTTCGAGCACAGCCCGGTCTTCAAGAACTGCTCCGTGGCTGCAGCTCCAGGCTTAGAGCTGCCCGAGGAAGAGCTGCACGCACACGTGGGCCAGTCCCTGAGGCTCTTCTGCAACACCACAGTGCCTGCTGCACGAGTGGCCTGGGTTTCCCCGAAAAACGAGCTGCTGGTCGCGCCAGGCTCCCAGGATGGCAGCATTGCTGTGTTGGCGGATGGCAGCCTAGCCATAGGCAGGGTGCAAGAACAGCACGCAGGCCTCTTTGTGTGCCTGGCAAGTGGGCCCCGCCTGCACCACAACCAGACGCTTGAGTACAATGTGAGTGTGCATAAGCCTCGCCCCGAGCCGGAGGCTTTCAACACGGGCTTCACCACACTGCTGGGCTGTATCGTGGGCCTGGTGCTGGTGCTGCTCTACCTGTTCGCACCACCCTGTCGTGGCTGCTGCCGCTGTTGTCGGCGGGCCTGCCGCAACCGTTGCTGGCCCTGGGCATCCAGTCCACTCCAGGAGCTGAGTGCACAGTCCTCCGTGCTCAGCACTACACCACCAGATGCACCCAGCCGCAAGGCCAGCGTCCACAAGCATGTGGTCTTCCTGGAGCCGGGCAAGAAAGGCCTCAATGGCCGTGTGCAGCTAGCAGTAGCTGAAGACTTTGATCTGTGCAACCCCATGGGCTTGCAACTCAAGGCTGGCTCTGAGTCAGCCAGTTCCACAGGCTCAGAGGGTCTCATGATGAGCTAGACTGCCTGGGAGTCCCCACGCAGGCCATAGGCCTCCTGCTGCTTGCCGTTGCTGCTGCGGTCTAGAGAACTGGCATGCTGGTGGGACGTACTGTGCCTGGTCCCACAACTGCATGTGATCTGTACTGGAACAGTTCTTCTCACTGGTAAAGGGGTTGAGACCCCCTCACTTGCTTCTTGCTCTGCCTAGCTCAGGACAAGGCCTCAGACTACTACAGCCTGCTTCCCCTAGGACCTCAGAGTGGCCAAATGTCCCATTAAGATTATAGACCAAGCCAATCTGGTGAGAGCCCTTGTATCAGAGTCCTGGGACCACCCCCAGGAGTTAATGCAGACATCAGGGTGTGTATGGAAAAGTCAAACATACACCGCCCCGCCCCGCCCAAGGCGGGAGATGGCAGTTCGGGAGACCCAGCTCCCACTCTATGACGGAAGGAGGAAATGAGCCCTCTACCTTCTGAAGAGGAACCAGTCTACTGCCTCCGGCCTCCTGAAGGCTGAAAGTCTCCTGTGGAGTCTGGTGGGCATGCATCCCTCCTACAGGACGCCCTGCTGTCTTCAGCCAGAGGCAGATCCAGTCCCTTGGGCTCATAACCCAGCAGGAAAAAGCACAGATAGGTGACGAGTCTGGCTCTGGAGAGCAGAGGCCTCGCAAGGACTGGCACTCAACCTAATGGCTAAACAGAACCCTCAGTCCGTGCCTCTGGCACTCCCACTGCAGGTGGTGAAGATGGTCCGAGCCTCTCCCATGATGAGCTGACAGCTCTGTCCTAGATGACTGCTAAGGCATTTTGTAATAAAAGTGGTTCATGCTCACTGCTGGGCTTTCCCAGGTCGGTAGCTTCGTGTGCTCAGCTCTTGATCCAGTAGGATGGCCCTGACTATTAGAGAATAGCACATCTTCCAAGTTAGGGGATTTATGCCCCCTGCAGGAGGCGTGGCTGAAAGCTAAGACCTCCCACCCAGCTTGACGCTTGTTAAAGCAGTTTACACATCACCTGGTATTCCTTGCCTCAGGGTCCCAGAATTGATTCTGATTTTGAGACAATTGGGTACCATGAGGCTCTGCCCTACCAGCCCCTCCTCAAAGTGCACACCCAGTTCCCACGAGAGCCAACAGTCCCCAGTACTCACTCTGAGGATGGACCGTGTGCCAGGAGGCGTACCAGGATGCCGGTCACTGCCACCAAGATAGGGTAGTGGTCCACACTCTCCAGCCCTAAGGGAGGGAAGGAAGATGAACCACTTATGCGGTGGGTTCTGTGGCAGGGGCTTCAGGCCTGGCTGATACCACTGGCCTTTCCCACTGTTTTTCCTACTTAAGGCAAGCTGAGGCTGGGAGTGCACAGCACGGATGTCCTGGTGCTGAGTGGAGAATCTAGCACAGGCTCCTGGCAGAGAAGCTAAGGCCTTGGTGTGCTGAGGTGCAGGGCACCTAGATCCTTACCAGGTAGCCGCAGCGTGACTACACGGTCAAACAGGTTCCTCTCAGCTGTCACCCGGTTCAGCACCTGGTTCAGCAGCTGTGAGGGCAGAAGCCTATTGGTGGGTGGGCAAGCGCACCACCTGAGTTATCCCCAGGGTCCTTCCCTCCTCGTCCAGACGGACACACCTGTGCAAGACGCCGAAGCAGCATCTCAGAGGTAGGGCGGGACCAGTCAAGGAAGATTTCAGGGACCAGTGTGATGGTCATTTCCAAGACGCGCAGCAAGCTGACTGACAGGTCGAAGCAGGTGGCACAGACCTTGAGCTGCCGGCTGTCCACAAAGTTTCGCTCTAGGCGTTCAGCAGCCTGTTGAATCTAAACCACCAACAGGTAGCCAGGTAGCAATCAGAGAGAGGCTTTGCAGCACTGGTGTGCCTCGGTCTCTGCCCACCCCTCCCCACCACAGCCCACCTCCTGGATCATGCCGATGAACTCAGAGAAGGCCCAGTTGAGCTGGTTAAGGACGCTGTTGAGGAAGCTTGGTGCCACATCAGAACCTTGTCGCAGAAGGTCTGCCATGTGCTGCTGTAGCAAGGTTGAAGGGCAGGGTTCTGGGGACAGAGGAAAGCAGTGTGACCAGGGACTCCACGACAGGACTCCTGCCTGTCCTCCTGGACCACTGCTTTAAGAACAAAATGATGACTGCCTAAGAATATTCAGATCACGAAGGCCGAGGAACGGCACAGTTTGGCTTGAGAGTTTAGGAGCGAGTCTGTCTCCCTCTTGCTGGGCAAGCCAAAAGCTGCAGGTGTTTCCAATACTGTCATACCCCCTGGGCCAGAGCGCTGCGGGCCTGGCCTGAAGCACGTTCTGGATCACATGCCTGTCGGCAGATGTCAGATACAGACAAGACAACCTTGACTGTTCCCACTAGTGTCAAGGCCAGCTTCATAAAGAGCCCAGACCCTGCCCTGCTGTCCTCTGCTGCCCTTGGTCTGGCCTTGGCATTTGGCTTAGGTGTTGAGCGCCAAGTCTGGGCTGGAAGGGCAGCAGTAACCAGAGCTCTCCGCTGCAGCTGGCCCGACACACCTCTCCAACCCTCTGATGCAGATCAATAGTTCCTGCACACAGGGATGGTATCGGGGCCCACTGCCCTCCCCACTTGCAGCTCAGTTCCGTCCTAGAGTCCAGTGAGGGTATTTAGCAAGGAAGGATTTGCTGTGTGAGTCTGCACAAGACTTTTGACCTCTCTGGAAACATGCAGAGACCAAGACACTGGCTGCAAGGAGTGTGATGAGCCCTCTCTGCAAGCTACACAGCACCCGATGAAGGCCCTTGGGCTAAGGACACTTTGAGAGCCTCTGTTCTTAGCCACATCTATGCCCCCTCTGCGTCCTCATCAGTTTCTAGCTTGTGCCCCCTCTTGAATCAAAGGTCCAAGGCCAGAAGATAACAAAGAAGGAAGAAACACTTCAGGGATATGGCTGGGAGTAAAGAGGCAGGCAGAGGGGAGTGAATAAAATATGTCCCTACCCACTGTGAGTTTCCGCCAAGCTGAAGGGGTCCTTCCATTGTTAACCCTTCACTACCAGCCCAAAGGGAACAAAAGCTCTCATCCCGAAGCATCCCTGTGCTAAGAGGGAGGAAAATGGGGGCCTGAGGGGAAGGTTAGGAGCCTGACACAAGCCCAGGCAGGAGGCTTGGAGAAGACTCAAGGACAGTGAGAGTAGCAGGAAAGGGGTACTGCCTGTCTGGGGCTGTCTCCAGGGCTGGTCTAATCTGAATACTCACTTTGGAGGCTGGGCAAATTAGCATCCTCTGGCTTGGTTTTCAGCAGATGTGGCAGCCGTGTGTAGCGGTACCCAAAACCACAGCCCTGCAGAGTTAAATAGTCGGAGTCAGGGACAGGGTGGCATCTCCTTCCCACAGTCCTTAGCTACTGCCCTCAGGTCAGGCTTACCCTCCAAAGCCGCACCAGGATCCAGTTGGTCTGGGCCCAGGGTCGTTGCTCATAGGGGGCCAAAAGGTTCCTCACCATGGCGATGCGCCTAGGAAGGAAGGTGAGGGACGGCAGGTATAGAGTGAGGCTGGGCATGGTGCTGTCCAGAGGGGTACATATCCCCCCAAGCTACTTACTGCTCCTCGGGGATCCGTTCCACGGCCCGCAGGGAGTGTGGGTAGCACACGTAGCTGGCCAGGGCCTGCATCAGTGAGTCTCGAATGTCTGTCAGGATATGCTATGCCTTAGCAAGCTTCTGGCATGGGCCGAGAACCCCAAGCCTAATGCCCACATGGCCACCATTAAGGTAGAAAACAGCTTTCCAGCCATGCTGATCCTCCCCCATTCCCAGGCCCTCCCTTGGGACATGCTGACCCACTCCCCCATTCCCAGGCCCTCCCTTGGGACATGCTGACCCACTCCCCCATTCCCAGGCCCTCCCTTGGGACATGCTGACCCACTCCCCATTCCCAGGCCCTCCCTTGGGACATGCTGACCCACTCCCCCATTCCCAGGCCCTCCCTTGGGACATGCTGACCCACTCCCCCATTCCCAGGCCCTCCCTTGGGACATGCTGACCCACCCCCACTCCCAGGCTCTCCCTTAGGACATGTTGACCCACCCTCACTCCCAGGCTCTCCCTTAGGACATGCTGACCCACTGCCCCATTCCCAGGCCCTCCCTTGGGACATGCTGACCCATCCCCATTTCCAAGGCCCTCTGTAAGACATCTCACCAGTGCCTACTATTCGAGGGTCAGCAAAGTGTTTGGCGAGGATGGCAGCTAAGCGGGTCAGGGTCTCTTCATAGCCTGCAAAAGAGGGCAGTGAGGACTGTGGCCAGGAGTAAGGGTTCCAAAGAGGGCATGTCCTTTGTCAGAGTGGGCAGGCTTGTGTAGCAGAGCCCAGAGCTGGCTGTGGGAGCCAGTATGGACCATGTTAGCATCTGAGGACACTGGGCAGGGTCATACAATGCAGTGGGACTGATGAAGGGACAGATGCACCCACTGTGGGGAGTATGCGGATCCACATCAAAGTCTGATCCTTCCACTATGGGGAGGGAGTGAGCGGATCTACATCAGAGTCTGATCCTTCCACTGTGGGGAGTGAGTGAGCGGATCTACATCAGAGTCTGACCTGGGATCTAACGCAGTTAGGAATATGCCTGGTGACTCAACAGTCAAAGTCCCTTGGTCCCTAAAGCTCAGTCTTCAAAGACAAAAGCAATAGCAAGGACTGGGCCAGGCAAACACCAAGTGAGAGTCTGCCAGCCAGCATACAGCCAGCTAACTCAGGCCCCATTGCTAGGCCCAGCAGAGATCAGTGATCTTAATGACACAGAGGAACTTAAAGAGCCCCAGCGAGACTCACTTCTTGCTACACTTTACAAAGACAAGCTACTATGCCTATCTCACTGCCACTCTGTGACCAGTACCAGAGCAGCAGAGCAAGGAGCCAGCTGGCTGTGAGACCACAGCAGCTACCAACCACACCAGCAAAGGAAAAGGAGCTAAGGGCCCCACCCAGTTTCTGTCCTTGGTGTACCTCTGCTGCAGCTTCCAAGCCTGCAGGAATTAATTGAGTACAAAAGCCTGATATGTGTGTGTGTGTGTGTGTGTGTGTGTGCGCGCGCGCGTGCGCACGCACACACACATGCATGCTTGGGTCACAACAGTGAACCTGGGCTTGCCAAATTCAGTCTGCAGGTCTCTGTCTGCACACCCCACCCCCACTCCCCAAATTATGACTGGCCCTATCACCTGGGAGCTCCTCCATGCTGTGCACAGGGCCAAAATAATTCTTAAGGGCACTGTAGCTGTTGATAGCCACACTTAGGTAGAACTCGGGCATGAAGGCAAAGAGAGATCCTGTGCGATCCCCATGCTCGATGGTCTGTAGGCAGACACGCAGTAACCAGTAGATATCCAGCATTTTCTCCTGCAGGAAACACAAAGGATGTGTTTACCCAGAGGGTCACAGGGACACGGGCTGGGCTGGGGTTCAGGAAGGCCTACACAGGACAATGGCATCACAACTGAGACCAGGACTGCAGGAAGTGTGAGCAGTGAACCGAAGGTGGAGGAATGAAGTTCTTGGCAGACAAGGACCCAGCCAGTTCTCACTGCATCCCAAGTGAGAGATAACCCATTAGGGGAGGCACTGAGCTTTCCCGGACAGAAAGACGCTGTACAGACAAGTGGGACCGGGACTGTGAGGGAGGCACGACACTGTCCAGGCCTGAGACAGTAGAGGGGAGGACTGGAGATCCAGGACTAGGGAGATGTTGACTGGCTGTGTTGCCCACACACCAAGAAGGGCGACCCATTTCTGAAGCTGAAGATCAGGGAGCAGGGAATCAGGACTGGTGCAAGGAGGAGGAAGTGTAGCTCGGCGCACTATGCACCAGTGCACCAGGCATCAGTGCATGCTACCCAAGAGTCTGTGGAGAGGCAGGAAAACTTGGTCTGGAACCTAAGAAGAAGCTGGTGGGAAAGGGAAGGCAGCCATACAAAAGGCCCCGTTCCCACAGTGTGACTTTTAGAGTCTCCATCAAGATTAAGTAAAGGGACACAGGACACAAGAAGGTGCCATGGCCCAGCTCAGATTCAGTCTGCACTTGACACCAGCTCTCTGAGGTGTTCCCAATCACAAACCCCGAGAAAATGCAGAGGAACGAGGAATGGACCTGGGTCCACCCATGGGCAGTGGGTACACCATTACCGCAGAAGACCCAGGAAGATGAGTCTGAGGCGGACTGAGAAGTGCAGCCAAGGGGCCAGTGAGAGGTGTGCCACAGAGGCTGGGGACAGGGCGGACATCGTGATCACTGTCTCAGAGGTGGAGGAGCCTGTGCTTGACCAAGAGTGGGGGAAGGGAGGAAGCTAAGGCAGCAGAGAGGAGAGTGCTGTGGGCAGCTGCAGTCCAGGAAACACCCACCCTTTAATAACAGGCAGGGGAGGGAGAGAGGGAGGAGCACTGAAGACGCAGGAAAGCCTGCCTCTAATCCACACTCAGGGAAAGCCTGCCTCTAATCCACACTCAGGGAAAGCCTGCCTCTAATCCACACTCAGGGAAAGCCTGCCTCTAATCCACACTCAGGGAAAGCCTGCCTCTAATCCACACTCAGGGAAAGCCTGCCTCTAATCCACACTCAGGGAAAGCCTGCCTCTAATCCACACTCAAGGAAAGCCTGCCTCTAATCCACACTCAGGAAAGCCTGCCTCTAATCCACACTCAGGGAAAGCCTGCCTCTAATCCACACTCAGGAAAGCCTGCCTCTAATCCACACTCAGGAAAGCCTGCCTCTAATCCACACTCAGGGAAAGCCTGCCTCTAATCCACACTCAGGGAAAGCCTGCCTCTAATATCCACTCACCTGCCTCTAATCCACACTCAGGGAAAGCCTGCCTCTAATATCACACTCAGGGAAAGCCTGCCTCTAATCCACACTCAGGGAAAGCCTGCCTCTAATCCACACTCAGGGATCCACACTCAGGGAAAGCCTGCCTCTAATCCACACTCAGGAAAGCCTGCCTCTAATCCACACTCAGGGAAAGCCTGCCTCTAATATCACACTCAGGGAAAGCCTGCCTCTAATATCACACTCAGGGAAAGCCTGCCTCTAATCCACACTCAGGGAAAGCCTGCCTCTAATCCACACTCAGGGAAAGCCTGCCTCTAATCCACACTCAGTAGCCAAAGGTTGGGCTCACTCTTGGCCTGAGATTCAGAACAAGACATAGATGTCTATGGTTGCCACTTCTACTCAACATAGCATTGGGGATCACAAACAGGAAAATCAGGCAAGAAATACAAATTTAAGGCATCCAAATTGGGATGGGAAGTGAAAAGCCACCTCTGTTCACAAATGCTGTCTTATGTTTAGAAATCTTAAAGGTTAAAGAAGAAGAAGAAAAGGGAAATTCCAAAGGTCACACACACAGGGAGAATTAGAAACAAATTCTGTGAAGTTGTAGGAGACAAAATGAAAACTACTAAATATTGCTGGAAGAAATTAAAGACACAAATAATCAGAGACATTTCCATTCATGGGCGGTTGAGTAATATTGGTTCAGTTGATGCTGACCCAAGGAGTCTACCACGTCCAACAACGTTGAAGAAATGGAGAACTGGGGCTAGAGAGGTGCCTCAGGGGTTAAGAGTACTTGCTGCTCTTTCAGAGGACCCAGGTTCGATTCCCAGCATCCAGTGATGGCTCGTGTGGGATAGCACCTGGATACACGCGTCAGCCTTTACTGAATGAATGAGCAGGTGAAAGAGAGTTGAGAAGCGGCCAGAGACTCAAGGGGCAGCAGGTGAATGAGGAGGGCCAGGGCCAGCCCAGCAGGCATGGGTAGAGCGGATAGTGCCTGAGAGGAGTGAGGAAAGGAGGCAGGTAGGGGCGGAAATGGCCCTTACTTAAGTCATAGGTACAGGGAATGGTCTGGTGAATAGGGCAAGATCATAGGTACCAGTGCCCCAAGAAGGCAGGGGTCCGTAAGGGTCCCGGTGCAACCATGCCCAGCCAACAATCAAACACAGAGGCTGAAAACATCGCACGCCAGAGAGGGCCGTGCTACTCACCTGTGAGTAGACGGTGGCATGGACCCAGGCAAGCCTGCGGCTCAGGTGGTCCAGCTTTTCTGAGAAAACCTTCTGGCTCTTGGTCAACTCTGCAAGGATATCCTTCCTCTGACCCCGAAGGAGAAAAAAGACAATCAGAATATGGCCTCATGTCCGTCTCTCACCAGACAGTCTGGTTGAGGCTCTTCTAATGCCCAAGGCAGATTAGGGGTGGGGCTCTGCTTTCCAAACCCATTTCTACCAGTGCTGACCAGTGGCGACCTGAGCAAGCCCAGAACAGGGCCCTGGTTAACCCCTCAGTCAGGCTGTACAAGTGAGAGGTCTGTGAGCTTCTGGTGTGAGCATTCAGGACACAGGGTCAGACTACAACGTCAATAGCTGGCTAAGCCCAAGGCTTTGATGACAGTGAGAACCGAAGGCCTGTTAGGGAGGCCCAGCCCAGTCTAGGCATGCTGTGGCAGAGGGGCTCCAGGGACTGGGAGAGCCAGGCCTGCTTCCTGCTGACTCAGTAGCTAAGGAGGCACTCAGGGTCCATCCATTATTAACGAGGATGATGGGCTTGCATCAGCACTTAGTGGGCAGGGGTGGGAACCTTGGCCCGGGCTGCACTGGTCGATGGGGCTCAGGTTATACAGGCTGTGGTGCAGTCAGTGCACAAAGGAAAGTGGTGGGGCAACCCCAAGACCAGATTTCCTTTATGGGATGCCCCAGTATACTTAGGACCCTCCAAGTAGACTGTCCCTGTGCGACACACTTCTGTCCCAATACCCCCTGCTGGTCCCAGCCTTACCCTCTTAGGGCACCGACGTAGCTTGTCCTCGGTGTCTCTCAGGGCCATTGCATACTCGTTGACATCATCAGACACACCCACCATCTAGAGTATTGAACACCACATATCCAGGGTGACTCTTGGGTACCTTAACCAGGCTCTTAAAAACCTAGTCTGGACCCAGACTGCAAAGTTCCCAAATCGGGGCCTTTTCCTACAAATGCATTTCGGGTCAGGGCCTGGCAGCAACATGTCCGTGTGCGCCAGCACCCCGCAGGCAAGTGTGGAAGCATTCACACACACCCCACGGGTGGGCTGACAGTGCAAACCTTGCCCAGCTGCTGGTGAACGCTCAGACTGTACATCATGACTGTGCCGTCCAGAACTTCCAACAGCGAGTTCTCCGTTAGCGGCCGCTCAGGCTCTTCAGGGGGCCTCCCCAACAGCAGGCCCTCATTCCAGTGGCTGCCCTCAACTGGGGAGCAGAACACTGAATGAGAGCCAGGTTCCGGTGCTGGGTTTCCGTGTGTTGGAGACAGAGTCTCACTATGTAGACCTTAAACTCACAGAGACCTGACCACCTCTGTTTCTGTCTACATTAAAGGTGGCACTGCCACAGCCAGCTCCAGTTTTCTCTTAAGTAGTCACAAGCTCCTGGGCCTTCCAGGAGAAGGGATTCCCTCTCTCTTCCTTGCCCAGAAGGGGAGCTTCAGGGAGAATGGGTCAAGAAAGTGTGGGTGCAGGGCAAGGTCCTGCAGCACCAGGACCTATTTTTGTAGTATTGATTTCACATCTTCAGACTGTGCTTCCTGTGCCCTTGGGATGTGGCCAGACCTCAAGGTGGTAGGGAATGGGGGGAGGAGGGGAGTATTTGGGCCTTGCCAGAGATAAGGGGTTGCACATAGCACAAAGGTCCCTTAGCAACTCTGCCCAGCACCTACTGTCCTCACGGGTCCTCTGTTCCACATTCAGGGAGCGAACTTTTACTTTCTCCATGGTGCTCAGAAGCCGCCGTGGGGTCATGAGGCTCACGGCTGCTGTGCTGAGGAAACGGTTGGCTCGGCCCAGGGTTGGAGAACTGAGCCAGCCAGGCCGGGGCAGGGGCAGGGCCCCTCCTATGGCCAGGGCTTGCACGGGACGCTGTGGTAGAGAAAGGGGTCAGAAGCTAAGCTGGCTCTCCAAGACTAGAGCCTAAGTAGACCTCTCCTGATGCACAGGGTTGGGGGATGGCACAGGGATGGGGGATGGGACGGGGAGGGGGTCATGCCTCTCCACCTGCAGCCAGGGAGCTCCCCGGTGAGCAGGTCCTTGCCTACAGGGAGAGAAGCTGGACCTGTGTCATACCCCTGCCTACCAGCTGAAGGGAAAGGCCACCGGAAGCCTCTGCTGTCCCTACTGCCGCACCTGGGCCGCTGTGGGGGCCGGCTCTTCATCCTCATCCAGGTCATCCATGGTGGCTGCCTGGAGCTCCAGGGGATCAATCACGATATTGGCTTTGGAAGCAAGGTCATCTGAGAGACATGGCAGGATGGGACACTTAGGCCAATGGCACCAGAGGGACCCCAGGGGTACAGCTCTGAGTGGTGATGGCACGGGCAGGCTGGGCAGGGGAGCTTGCATAGCTAACTCCCACTGTGCTTCTCTACCCTTTCCCCTCTTACTCCAACCCAGCCTTCTGTCTACAGCTCAGGGGTCCTTCCTCTAATCGCAACTAGCAACAGAAGGCACCCCTCATTAGAGCAGCCCCGTGGATCCAGGGTTTCCTGTCACTTCCAGTTCCAAGACTCCTGCTTCCTGAGTGCTCCGTGTACACGAGGTCACAGGCTGCCTAGAGCCCTCACACCTCACTCTGCAGACTCTCCAAGCCCCTGTCTAGCTTAGGCTTGGCTTCTCACTGGGTTTGCAGGGGCCTCTGACACACTGAACTTGTCACCTCAGCCTTCGCTCGCCCCCCTCGCCCCGACGACACCCAGTCACAACTTCTAGCCTAACCAAGGTTATCCAGTGCCTGCCAGCCCTGCTCCCCTGCGGCAGAGCCCTATCCCTCCATCAGCTGGGTCCCTCTAACCACTTTCAATGGTTGCCCTTCAGGCCATCCTCCCCACTCTGCAGTCAGATGGAGCCTCTCATAACACAGACTGCCTCAGTCAGGCCTTCCAAAGCTGCCGTCCACGGAGGGTTTGCACCTTCTGTGTGGCCCGTAAAAGCTCAGACTGGCCTCACTCCCCACAGCCCCTGCCTCAGACTTCACCTCCCAGACTGTCTGTAAGCCATGGTGGGAGGCATCTGAGTTTCGTTGTTGCTAATTTTTAACAGTGTTTTTAGATTTATTTTATTCTTTTACTTGTGTTTTCTGTACATGCACCACGTGCAGGCCTAATGCCACAGAGGTCAGAGTGCTGGGGTCCCTGACACTGGAGTTCCCATCACTGTGAGCTGCTATGTGGCGAGCAAACCCGGGCCCTCGGCCACAGCAACAGCGCTCACAACTGCTGAGCCAACTCCCCGCCCGGCCCTGTGTGTTGCTTTTTAAAGCAAGGGTTTCACTATGTAGTCCAGGCTGGCCTGGAACTCACTATGTAGACCAGGTTGACCTTGAACTAATGGAGATCCTCTTGCCTCTCCCCTCTGAGTGCTGGGATTAACAGTATGTGCTACCACAATCTGCCTATATTTGGCCTTCTTGCCCTTGGGTTCACAGTACCACATGCCCCTTGCTCTGGAAGTGAACTATGTTCGCCAATGAAGGCCACTGCACACCCCTTACCAGGAGCCTAACCCCGTGCTGATATACCTGGCTGTCATTCCATCACTCATGCCTAGCCTGGCTCTTGTGACCAGGGAAGGCACTGCTGGCTAAACTGGAGATCAGATACATACAGCAAGGCAGGTCACCCTGTCTGAACAGTTAACAAAGACTTGGGCGCCCTCTGCTGGACACAGTATGGCTCAGCACCACAGCGCAGCAGTCGCAGAGGCTGCTCCTACCCAGCCTCCACTCACCTTTAAGGGTCTTTCGAAGGTGTGAGAGGAGGCCCCCGAGGCGCTGAAGGTCGAAGTAGTCCACCTTGCCATTATAGAAGATCTGGGGCGGGATATAAGCCTCTGCAAGGAGTCAGGGATGGAGGCTCAGCAGGAGAATTCTCCTGAGCCAAATCCTCTCCTCTAGCCTTCTGACCTTGGCCATCTACAAACCCAAGCAGACAGCAGAGCCAAAACCCGGGCCTCCTTGTCTCTCCCACTCCTTGCTGTTCTAGGTTAATGCCCACAACTGTAGAACCTGGGGTGGAGGGAATTCTTGGCAGCTGGTTGCTCAAGAGAACAGAAGGACGAACCATGTGATATCCCCCAACCCAAGTACATATCCTGTCTCCTACCGACCCCTGGGGACACTGTCTGCCCAGTAACCCATTCAAGGCAGCTGGACAAAGGACAGCACAGAGGTCTGGGTACCAGGCCCGAGGAACGTAGCTTGTCATGGGCAGAGGTGTTTGGAGGCGGGCAGACAATGTAGGCCCAAGGCCTCAGAGTGTGGGACTCCTGAAATGGACGCAACTGGGCAGAAGGGCCAACAGCCCCCACATCCTGCTCAGCTCTCTCCAAGCCCAGGGGCAACCCCAGGCGTTTCAATCCGGCGTTGCCAGCCTGGGTCTGCTGCTACTTACCCTCGCTAAAGGAAGCATGGGGGTTGGAAGCTTTGTATTCATCCCAATAGAAACGCAAGGCAGACACCAGCCGGTGTAGGAAACAGACCATGTACTCAGGGGGGCAGAGCACGGGTGTGTTCTAGGGCAGAAAAAAATGTATCGGTGCCAGCCCAGAGCCCAGCTCATTCCTCATCCAAGGCCGTGCCAGGATCCCAGGAGGGAGTCAGCAGAGGAGACAGGTGTGTGGCAGGCTGAGGTGCTGGATGCCCTGGGTGCAACCCCTGCAACACAGCCGGGAGCCCAGTCGCCACCCTGGAGGATACCTACCCCCCGGCCACTGGCATTCTCCTGCAGGAACTTTCGGAATTTTGTCAGAAAGATGTACCGAGAAGCTTCACCCTTCGAGGGATGGGAAAACAAGGGGCTGTGCTAAGGTGTGGACTCTGTACCTTACCCTGCGCCCTACCAGACGAACATAAACCGGCCCATAACAGCCCAAAACCTCCAAGTCACAGAGCCACGCAGGAGCCCTGGGCCACTCACCCCATTGTCATCCTTGTTGTCCAACAGCAGCTTCAGGATCTGGACCTGCAGTTCTTCCACCACTGAATGGGGCAAGGAATATGGCCCTTAGGCTCCCAGGGATGGTAGCAGACAGCAATTTTGTCAGACCTCCACCCCCAGGGGACCCCAAGCCTCCCCTCCCCTAGGTATGGTCCCCACCGACTGTTCCTCTGAGTATACACACACACACCCTTCCCACCCACGGCTGAGCAGGGGCTGACCTTCGATGCGTTTCTTGAGTCTTTGGCAGCCGCGCTCATAAGCTCTCCTCCGCTGCCGCTCTTCCGTGGTCTCCTCCTTTGCTTCCCGACCGTCTTTGCCCTACGCAGGGGCAGAGAATGGGAGAGAGTGGGGTGTCCTGGGAACTGACTTACTCAGGACTGCTTCACACAGAAGACCTCTCGCCCCAAGGACTTTGGGAACGGGGGCAGGAGAGGTCTCAGGTGCCTGGTGCCAGATGCCCAGGTACGCAGGGCAGGCCCTCACTGCCAGCTCCCGTCCCACTCCCGGTCTGCCCACCTCCCTGCTGGAGCGATGGGGCCACCAGGTGGTGGGGATGAGTTCCTTCAGGCCAGCCTCCTCCACACGCAGGGGACTCTTAATGTAAAAGAAGACCACGGACCGGAGCATGTCAAAACTGGGAGTTGTCAAGGAAGAACTCTGTTCTCCAAAGAACCTGCTACAACCCTCATGAGGCCTCTCTCAGAAGCCCACCTCGGTGCACCCGCCACAGCTCTCCTACCATCAAAGGGACTGATTTCACCATGCAACGTCTCATGATGGTGAACATTAAGAAAGATCTACAGTTACCGGCCAATCAGCAAGCCCCGTGCTCAGCCAGGGTATGAGAAAAGCTTGTCAACGGAACACATGGCCCTATGTTTCCACTGGTTTCTGCCTACTAGAAGCTCAAAGAGACCAGATGAAGATGGTTTTTGCTTAGGCCTCTTGGTCAGCTAGCCTCTTTCTCTTTCTCAAGACGGCTCAACGACACCGCAGAAGCAGGAGGGCTGCCTCTTCAGAGAAGGCCATGTCTGTGGCACAGAGAGGAGCTGAAGAGGCTACGGGCCTTCCCACACCTCCACAGACATGGTGAAGAATAGCCCTGTCTGGGCGGCCAGGTAGCCACCTCCTCCCTTTTGCCTTCTCTGCTCTGTAAAGGGGTTGGGATTCAGCTGAGCTCTTCTGAACCTTCTCACAACCCCTGGCCTGATGAACACTGCCCTCTGCTGACGTCAGGAGGCACTACATGGCAGGTCTGCCTGGCAGCAGGATACAGGACATTGCTAAGCAGGAACTTGCGGGACTTCTCATGTCTCAGGACGGCCATAGTGAGGCGCAGATAGTGGATCTGTGGAGAAGCGGTACTCAGAATAGGCAGGTGAGGCTCAGGGGCTTCCGGGCAGGGACAGAGGCTCCCACCTGTAGACCCAGGTCTGGAACAATGGGCGAGAATCGGTAGAGACGTAGCAGAGACATCATCAACTGCTTGAGGCAATCCTGAACTTCATAGTCCTGGGAAGAGATGCTAGGGCAGCCATGATGGAGGCCTTTTCAAAGCCCCTTCCCATACCTCCCTTACCCAAGATGGAGTCTGATAGCCTGGCCTGAGCCTGGAGTCAGAAATCTTACCTCCATGAAGAGCCACAAGAGGTCCAAGATCTGGTGTACCACGGACTGGGCCTGCTCAGGGGTGCCCTTCTCCACAATGCCCAGCAGGAAGCTCATCAGCACGGCCTCCACTAGGTACACCTTGCGCTGCAGCAAAGGGCAGGCACTAGTAAAGTTGTGGCCTCCTGCTCTACTCAGGAGACCTCTTCTCGTGTTGAAGAAGCAGGCCTCAGACACCAAGTCTTGAGTCCTTCAAGTTGAGCCCCTTCCAGAGTCTGACTGAGGGACAAGAGGAGCGCCTGGCCCACAGTCTCTCTGGGGCTTTGTTCATGGCTTTGTTTCCTTAGCCTGTGACGTCTCGACCCTTCCTTCCCAGGATGTTGTCCTTAAGGTCTGAGGGCTGTGGTCATACAGAACCCTGGCAGGTGACAAACTGGGTCTCATGCACAAGGGCACTGAGGCCCTGGAGGACGCATGTATCTACCACAGGCACATCTAGCATGTCCGTCCCCTCTTCCCTTCCCTGCCCGCCCTCTGCTCACCAGCAGCGGTGCAAAGTGATGGAAGATGTGGGCCAGTGTGAGGAGGACAGTGGGCTGCCCGTGCAGCTGCCACTCAGAGCTCTCCTTCTCCACCAACCGCCCTTCCTGTTGGGTGAGAGAAAGACCATGAGGGGAAGCGGGCCAGAGTGAGACCCCAGTTCACCCAGCCCAGGCCCTGGCTCACCGCAGGGTCCAGCTCTACACTTAGCACTGCCTGGAAGCAGCCCAGCAACCTCTGCGCCCGGACCAGGTCAGCAAACGGAGGGTCCTGCAGGGGCCGGAAGCCCGCAACTGGGTAGGTAACACTGAGTTAAGCCAGCAATGCCCGACCTGAGGCTTAGATACATTGTTCCCTCCTTTGTTTCCTTCCTCCCTCCCTCCTTTCTAACCAGCGCTTAACCAGAGGTTCAAGCTGCAGCCCCCCCCCCCATCTGCATCACAATTCTCTGCCTGGTGGGTGGGAGGGGGAGTGGGAGGTGAACTCCTTTGTCATCTCATGCTTACCTGCTCAATGGAGACAGCTGATGGCACCCACCTTAAAGGGGCTTTCGTCCTTGGACCAACCTAACTAAGCTGCATCTTGTGTACAGTGCAGCAGCGGGGCCTGCCACTGGCCCACAGTGCTCCTGGGCTAGGGAGACCCTTATCCTAGATGCCAAGCCACCCACAGACACCTTCCCAAAATGATATCGCAAAGGTCGGCTGCCAAAGTTGAATGCCACAGACTCCTTGAACGACAGGCTGATGGCTGGGAAGTACGCCATTCCTAGGCCCCTGGAAAGGTTCTCAAAGGCGGTGCCCAGTGACACACCATTCCTGGGAGAGAAAACAGGTAGATCTGTAAGCCCACACTACAAGGGTATGACTGCCCACCCTTGGTCTCCTGAGCTTGGCCTGCATCCCTGAGAGGGAGCAGGAACCTGGGGCAGTGTGGCTGGGTCTGTGGATAGAGGGAGGAGACTCACAGGCAAAAGGACAGAGTACCATCATCCAGATCAATGAGGCAGCTCACGATGTCCCCCGCTGCCCATGCCTGCCACAAAAGGGAGCCTTACAGACACAGAAGCACAGCAGCATGCCTGAGCCCATCCCAGTTGAGGACCACACAGGAAGGACACAGGAGTCTCCAAGCCTCTGACTCTTCCCTGGTACCTAAAATTCTTCACGGCCAGCCCACGGCTCCAGACAACAACCTAGGGATGGCTCTGAGGTTGGCCCTCCTCACCTTGCCATAGTTCGTCGTGGTCACGTTCCACTTGCGCACTCGGTTGCCGTCATAGGCATAGGAGTTGTGTGTATCTCCAACCCCTTCCTAGAAGGAACTGTTGTGAGGGCTGGGGAGGACGGGTTAGGGAGGGCCAGAGCCCACCAGTCACCAACCCAGAACCCTAATGGCTCTAGAGAAGGGCTGTGATGTTTTTGCAAAGGAGCCAGAGCGGAGGGATGTATGCTAGGTGCCCTCGAGTAGAACGGGGCATGACCACCCTCAGTGGGCGACCCAGATCAGGCAGGCTCCTGAGTGGCTCTGAGGACGCCTGCCACACAAGCCTCCTGTGGGAGAGCCCCTTCCCTGGTGTGCACCTCCTGATTAAAGCGGCAGTTGATGGTACACCAGCCGATCTGCATGAGCCCCTGGGAGGAGATGAGCACCTCGTAGACCCATTTCCCTGCGGAGAGCAGTGTTAGACCCAGCAGGTGAAGGAAGGCTGCTGCTTGCCTCAGTCTCTTCCTAACTCTCTGAGCCTCAGAGGTGTTAGCTCACCTTTGTACACACATGTGGAAGAACGGATAGTGCCAAAGTTGCTGTGTCCAATCACCTGGGTGGAGAAAAACGTGGCATTTCTCTGCAGGCACATATGCTGTCCCTGGCTGAGTTAGCATTGGTGGCACGAGTCTGTCATGGCCAACACTGCACTGTGTCTGGTTAAGGCAGGAGAAACTCTATCCATGCCCAGAGCTTCTGGGACAGGCATGATGGGACCCAGGACTTTGCTAAAAGGCCTTGAGGTAGTGACTGTACCATGGTTTCAGGATTATGTCAGGGGTGTTAAGGGCTGACACCATGGAGTGGAGCAGTGTCAAGATGGGTGTATGGCTAACCTCATCAGGATAAATATAATGATGGGGCCGTATCTGAAAGCTGCACTAGGGGCCCACGACACATCTCCACTCACCCCCAGGAGGTCATCGTCCACAAGGAGAAGCCCCTCAAAGCCTCCTGTGTGGTCTAGGACCACAGTAGATGGGCCAAGTCGGCCTTCAACTTGTCCTGAGAAGGGGGATGTGTGACATCAGGGATGGCAGGGGGTCTGACAGACACAAGGGAAACAGGGAGACATTAGACATCCTCACCCCCTCCTCTCCCGAGAACACCTCATACCCTGGCTCTCTTCGTCGTCCACCTGCAGCAGCTGGTCCACATGCTCTGGCAGGTTATGGAAGTTCAGCGGTTTCCTAGACAATGAGAAGATGCTGGGGCCTACAAGTCCTTGAGCTCAGCCAAACAACAGTAAGTCCCTGTCACCCTCTTCCTTGCGCACTGGCGGGCGACTGCTTAAAGCTCCAGAGCAGTGGTTTTCAACCTTCCTAACGCTACGGCCCTTGGACACAGTTCCTCATGTTATGGTGACCCCCAATGATAAAATAATGATTTCTGGGGCTGGAGAGATGGCTCAGCCGTTAAGAGCACTGACTGCTCTTCCAGAGGTCCTGAGTTCAAATCCCAGCAACCACGTGGTGGCTCACAACCATCTGTGATGAGATCTGATGCCCTCTTCTGGTGTGTCTGAAGACAGCTACAGTGTACTCACATACATACAATAAATAAATCTTTAAAAAAAAAAGTGATTTCCATTGCCTCTTTACAACTGTAATTTTACTACTGTTATGAATTGTACTGTACATACCTGATATGCAACTCCCAAAAAGGTCACAACCCACAGGATGTGAACTATCACTCTAGAAAAAGGACTCGTCTGGTAAGACACTATATTGGATTAGCCACTAAACTAAAACTTACGAGCTGCCTGATTCGGCACATGTACCTCAGGGCTGGTTACAAATGAAAAAACCATCAGTCTCGGTGTTTGTTTCACAAGCAAAAGGACCAGAGTTCAATCCCAAGAACCCATGGATGTGACGGCCTGTGTGTATAACTTCAGCACGGGAAGAGGAGCGCTGGGTCTTACTAGTGAGCCAACTAGCCTACTTAGCAAGTTCCAGGCCAGTAGGAGACCCTGCTTCAAAACATCAAACAAGCAAGCAAAAAGAGGACACCATCTGAGGATGATAGACGTTTCCTCCTGCACCACATGTCCCTGCACACGCCCGAGCTCAAGCTCACACCGCCCTTCTCAGCCTTAATCCCCAGGGCTTGGGGATTTAGCTCAGTGGTAGAGCACAAGGCCCTGGGTTCAGTCCTCAGTTCCAGAAAAAAACAAGTCTTAATTCCCTTATCTGTAAACAAACAAAACAAGATAGCTAGATGTCAAAATGTGAGGATCCGCTCTCTCTTCTCTTCTCTACCCTCTTGCCCCCTTCCCCTCCCCACTTCCCTCATGGCCGGCCTTTCTTCCTCTCCTACTCTTCTTCTCTCATTAAACCTCTCCACATGGGAAAAAAAAGATGTAAGGATTCCAAGGGCCACCATGTGCTCCCCTTAGCTCATGACCTATCTTCTTGCAAATGCACCTGTGTTGGTTCTGGGTGAGAAAGTGAGGGAGATATGGCTGGGGGATGCCAGCTGCCAAACTGGCCAGCACCAGGATTATCTGACCTAGTCCTTAACCCTAAACCTATGGTTCTGTTAGCAGCAACCTTCCCCACTACTCAGTCAAGGGAGACTAGGCTGGTCGGACATGATCTGGCAGTGCAAAGGACCCTGGAGAGGGTGCTCTATCCTATACCTTCCTGTCTTTAGGTGGCCAGTAGAATGCATGGCCCATCTACCCACGATCTTTTGCAGCCAAAGCCAAAAGGGCTGGGCAAGTTTGTCTGGGTATCTGCCTAACCCTCTCAGCACTCGGGTTGGGTGTGGACACACATACCTTTAATCCCAGCACTCTGGAGGCCAAGACAGGAAAAAAAAAATGCAAGTTTGAGGCCTAACTGGGCTATACAACAAGATTGGAGAGGGAGAGAAAAGGACAGGGAGAGGGAGAGGGAGAGGGAGAGGGAGAGGGAGAGGGAGGGGAGAGGGAGAGGGAGAGGGAGAGGGAGGGAGAGGGAGAGGGAGAGGGGAGAGGAGAGGGAGAGGGAGAGGGAGAGGGAGAGGGAGGGAGAGGGAGAGGGAGGGGAGAGGGAGAGGGAGAGGAGAGGGAGAGGAGAGGAGAGGGAGAGGGAGAGGGAGAGGGGGAGAGGGGAGAGGGAGAGGGAGAGGGAGAGGGAGAGGGAGAGGGAGAGGAGAGGGAGGGAGGGAGAGGGAGAGGGAGGGGAGAGGGAGAGGGAGAGGGAGAGGGAGAGGGAGGGGAGAGGGAGAGGGAGAGGGAGAGGGAGAGGAGAGGAGAGGGAGGGAGGGGAGGGAGAGGGAGAGGAGAGGGAGGAGGGGGAGAGGGAGGGAGAGGGCACTGACCTCAGCTCAGCTCCTAAGAATAGCAGGTAGTATTAACAAGCAGCAGGACTTGGCAGAGTAGAGGCCTGATGCCCATCTGGATCCAGTTCACAGACTACCAGCACCTGTTCTCCCTTTAATTTCTGTACCTGTTCTACTCATCTGCCTAAAACCAGCAGACTCTGGAAGGGTTGGTTATAAATGAGTCAGAGGACCAGTTCCCACAAGGCAGTTAATCCTCAGGTTCATGGACCAATGCTTCCTGCTGTAAGACAGGACTGAACCCAAACTGCAGGAGGAAGATATGTGCAAAGCACCCTCCTCACCCCTGCTGAGCCCCAGGCTGAAGTCAGGATCCAGCAATACATTATCCAGCCAGTAACAGGGACGGCTGGAGGCCTGAATACCCCAGTAGTCCAAAGGCTAAAGGAAGTTTCCTCAAAAGCCAGCCTTGCAGGCCCATGATTTAGAAGCGTGCACTCTCTGCGTATGCCAGGAGCACATACATGATACATAGTGGTGGGCAGTGCTCTGAGACGGGCTCCACAGAGGCACTGTCCCTGGCCAAATCCTTGCCTGCCCTTTCTGGGATTTCCCGGGTCCTGGCCTAGAATCCTACATCTCCACAAACAGTGACCCAGCACCCTGCCGCCTGGTGGCCACAGCATTGGCAGTAGCATCTGCTAGTAGTCACATCCGGTAGGAATCAGATGGCCCTGGGAATTAGATGGGGGTGGGGAGGTAGGGGGTGAGATGGGGGGGGGGTGAGATTGGACAACAGCCCTCAAGAGCAGGCTGACCACTCTGCTACTTAAGTAGAACAGGCAGTAAGGCTGAGGGCTTCCCAAAGAGTAGAGATTGTGAACAATAAAACAGGTATGTGACCCAGGGAACACATAGGTAGGGACATTCATGCTTCACTGCAGGCAAAAAAACCTATGTGACCCCACAGACAAATTAAGTTGGCAACAGTCTCAGAAGAGCTTGCAGAATAGACACGGTGCCTGCATTTCCATCACCAGGGTAGCTAAGACAAGAAGCTTATCAATTTGGGACCGGCCTGGGCTATATAGTGAAATCACTTTTTTTTTCTTTCTTAAGACAGGGTATCTCTGCATAACCCTGGCCGTCCTGGCATTTACTCTGTAGATCAGGCTGGCCTCAAACTCACAGAGATCTGCCTTCTTCTGCCTGCTGCCTGCTGGAATTAAAGCCTTGTGCCACCACTGCCCAGCAAAATCATTTTTTAAAAAAAGTTTACTTTTTTTTATATCAGTACGCTGTCACTCTCTTCAGACACACCAGAAGCGGACATCTGATGTCATTACAGATGGTTGTGAGCCACCATGTGGTTGCTGGGAATTGAACTCAGGACCTCTGGAAGAGCAGGCAGCACTGTTAACCGCTGAGCCATCTCTCTAGCCCCTCCCCCTCCTTTTAAGTAGTTGTAAGTCAAATAGTTTAGCCAGCCCTGGGCACCCCTCACACCATGTTACACGAACAAAAGAGCCTCTAAAGGGGTTGGGGATTTAGCTCAGTGGTAGAGCGCTTGCCTAGGAAGCGCAAGGCCCTGGGTTCGATCCCCAGCTCCGGAAAAAAAAGAACCAAAAAAAAAAAAAAAAAAAAAGAGCACAGTGGTATGGACCACGGCAGAACTTGGCCCTAAAAGATATCCACCAAAATCAATTCATACTGTGGAAAAATACTCATGAAATAAGCATGATGATAAAAATTAGAATTCTAGGGGCTGGAGCTAGCTCAGCAGTTAAGAACACTGTTCTTTCAGAGGTTCTGAGTTCAATTCCCAGCAACCACATGGTGGCTCCCAATCATCTGTAATGGGATCTGATGCCCTCTTCTGGCATGTCTGAAGACAGTTACAGTGTACCTACATTAAATAAATAAATACATAAATAAATCTTAAAAAAAAATAGAATTCTAAAGCTGGGCAGAGGCAGGCAGATTTTTGTGAATTCAGGGCCAACCTGGTCTACATAGTAAGTTCCAAAACAGCCAGTGACATATAGTGAGACCCTACCTCAAAAAAAAAAAAAAAAAAATTCTAATTTCCAAAAATGTTTAAAAGTGAGGAATATGTTCATTAGACTGACACTTGTCATTGTTTCCTAGGTTTTATACACACAGAGACACACACAGAGATGTGCTATCTAAAAAGCTGGGCCTTCCAAGGAGAGCGCAAGGGGAACCTTGGGGATGGACCCGATCACCATACATTGTATTCCCGCACACCTTCAGTCCCAGCACTAGGGAAGCAGGCAGATGTTTGAGTCCAGCCTGGTCTATAGAGCTAGTTCAGCCAAGGCCACACAAAGAAACCTTGTCTTGAAACACCCCCCCCCAAATTGTATGTATATATAAAATTGTCAAAGACTAAATAAAAGACTTAAAACTACTGGCGGTGGAAGTAACAAGATGGCTCAGTGGGCAAAGGCACCAGTCATGCAAGTTTCATGACCTGAGTTCAGTTCCTACAACTTGTCCTTTGACTTCCAAAAGTGAGCTGTGTGGTGAGCACAGATCTCCCGATATGTTTTTTGTTTTTTTTTTTGTCTTTTTTTTTTTTCGGAGCTGGGGACCAACCCAGGGCCTTGCGCTTCCTAGGCAAGCTCCTACCACTGAGCTAAATCCCCAACCCCGAGCCCAGATCTCAAACACAGCAGGAAACAAAGAAACAAAGAAAGAAACAAAGAAACAAAGAAAGAAAGAGGAGGGGAGGGGAGGGGAGGGGAGGGGAGGGAAGGAAAGGGAAAGGAAAAGAAAGGAAGGAAGGAAAAAAGGAAGGAAAGAAGGAAGGAGAGAGAAAGAGAAAGAGAAAGGAAAGAAAGTGCTAGACCTGGTGGCAGTACAATCTGAATACTTCAGTGCCAGAGGCAGGTGACTCTCACACCACCCCAAGCTCCAGGGTTCCTTGGTCTAAATTGAAGAGTTCCAGGCCAACCTGTTTTACACAGTCTCAAAAGCAACTTTGAACATTTAAAAGAGTGTATCATTTACTTTGTTTCAATTATTATACAATAGTAAGAAAGTTTTTTTTTTCCTTTCTTGTTGAGGCAGTGTCTTCTCTCCCAGTTTAGATCAGTACTGAACTTCAGTCCTCTCGCCTTTCCCAGCCCCAAGTGTTGGGGTTCCAGTTGTGAGCCACCGCCCTTCAGATCTTTTTTTTTCCCCTAAAAAGTGTTCTGAGGTCTTTTTTCTTAAAGTCTGAATTAGATACTATAGAATCTAAATTATGTACATTGTGAGACAAAGTAACCAGAAAGAAATCACACTAGACTAAGTCACATTTAACTAACAACAGAAGAGGAAGTTTGCTTTGCTTTGTTTGTTTCTGCTACTTGTTGTAACTTCTTTGCAGGTTAAACATGTATTCAACTGAGGTTTCTATGACATAAGGTCAGGCAGACCATCGAGATACAAGAGGCCAGGGCAGAGTAGAGGTACAAAAGTGCTGGTAAGGCCAGATGCTGACAGAGACCAGGGGCACAGAGATCCCTCCCTGGATCCCTGGAAAGGAGCTACTGCTGTCTGGAGAGAGAAACAAGAGTCCAGAGGGCAGCTGCAGGCACGGGTCTCACAGCTGGGAGCACAGTGAGAAGAGAGCACCATGCCCTTCTCCATAACTGCAGTTCCCAGCATCTGGTCAGGCCCAACAGAGAGGAATGGAGCCACACACCCAACCATACCTGCTGGTGGCTGCAGGGGTCCCATGGTCAGGAGAGGAAAAGATCCGGTACAGGTAGTCGCTCAGTAGCTTCTCTTGCACAATGCCTGGGTCACCAATGGGAAGAGAGGAAAGAGGCAAGTGGTCACATAGCTCTTGGTCCCTACTGATCCCACAGACAGCTTGTCTTTGGCCAGCCACAAGGGTCTGAAGAGCAACCATTCCGAGTGCACTTCTCTATGGGTGTCACAAAGAAATGGTCACAGGAACAAGGGGCATGGAAAGTCCCAGGTTTCACTGAACCTGGGCCCTTGCTGCATCTGTCCCTTCCTTCTCCCAACATGAAGCGTGTCCTCCCTGCCACGCCAGCCCTTACCTGTGACCCTGGACTTCTCAGCATCTGAGGTCAGCCTATAGCTCTTTCGGGAGAAAGACATGGCAGCCCCCTTGGACGTCATCTTTCACCGCTCATCGGCAGTCACTGGTCCTGGAGGCTGAGCCAGATGCAGAGTGTCTACTCCAGGCTAGTCAAAGGCCCACACACACCTCAGTCCTGCAAATGGTAGGAAGGCTTGGGAGCAGGTGAGACGGAGCCATGCACTTCACACAGTACTGGCCTAGGGCAGGGGTGAGCAAGGGCTCCCAGCTTTCCACACGGGGATGTTGGATGGGATCTAGGCTGCTGTCAGGGACACTATGTTGCACACTGTCTCAGTGCCCCATACAGGACCTAGCAGAGACCCAGTGCAAAGGGTTTTTGCTGAACCATAAAGGCCTTGGCTCTGGGGAAATCAGATTAACATATTCAAAGTGAGGTGGCCTTGGGTAAAAACTCCTATATTTACACCTTGGTCATGGAGTCCAGGTCATAGTCAAAAGGCAAGACCTTATACCACGTTCCCTGTAGCCTCAAATCCCTCTTATTCCCCGAAAGTAAGAGATGTCACACTAAGCCCAAGCTTCCTCCCTTTTATTTTCAATCTCATTAGCTTTCTTGTACACACACACACACACCCCACATATCCTTCTACACTATGCAATCACTGTCCTAGCCAAGATCACTCTATAGGTATTCCTACTGCTGTCTATCCCTTAGGTAGCATGCTGTTGCTGCAGATGCTACAGAAACTGCACTAAGTCCCTGATGTCTGTCTCACTCTAGAAGTGTGCTGCACAACACCATAGTCAGGAGCCAAGAGTGGTTAACTTTACAAAGTTAAAAACTAAACTTTCAGCTTCGGGAATTCAGAGCTCACACAGGACGGCACTAAACTGCAAGGCAAGGTGTGCCATCACCGCCACCGCCACCGCCACAGAAAGTTCTATTAGCGCCTGTCCAGAGCTTGGCCTTTAGTCACTGCCTGAGCAAGCACTTCTTTTTCTGCAGCCTACTCTTATCACACCCCAAACGGGCCCTCAGCTCCCGCCACAAACCCTTGCCTGCCTGCATCATACCAGGCTCGCTCAGGAAGGTGATTCTGCCGCTGTGCCGCCCTCCGGGGGCCCTCGATGGACATCCACAACCAGTCCCTCTTATATTGCAACAATTGCTGGACTTATTGGACGCAGTTAGTAAGAACTGGAAGTCAACCTTCCAGACACACACTCTGGGTGTCAAGTGTAGAGGATTTAGAGGCGGAACCTGCGTCTGCCCCAGGGCTCCCAGCCACTCCATTACTGCCCAGCCCTTCTAAGAGATCCAGGCTCGAAACCGAACCGACTAAGTCTGGGTGGCCAAGGATGTCAAGGGCAGCGCATGCTCCCCCAAGTCGCCCCTACTTGGCCCCAAGCTCCATAGGACCTGTCAGGCCAGCTCCCGCTGGGAGCCCTATACCGCAGGCCGCGGCACTGTCGCACTGGATCGGCCAGGGGCCTCGAAGGGAGTCACCGGACCCGCCCGGCTCGTAGCCAGGCCGCCTCTCACTCACCCCCGGCCTCAGCCTCCGCGACCGGCTCACAACATCCGCCCAGCTTTTCAGCTACGGCACCCGTCCAGGGCCAAACCGCGTGCCCGCTCGCGCGCCGCTTCAGCCGCGCACGCGCATATGCACAGACCGCAACAGGCCCTTGCTGGCAGAAAACCCTCCCCCGACTCCTACCCAGGTGTTTACCTGTTTTACCTGATGGTCCAACGGCCTTTCCTAGCCCAACGGTAGCAGGAGACTATGTTCTAATCGGTCCCTCGGTCCACCTGTCTCAACTCCTACTTTGCTTGGAGGCCTGACCCACATGCAACCTGAAAGGCCACTTCTGTCAGCAAATTACAAACAGTAATTACATCCCTCAGCTTACCTGGGATGACACTTCTGAGAGGAGATGAATGTTCCTAGGATGTGCTGCTAGGGGTGTGGGCTGACTGGCCTACAGCCGGGAGTCAACTGATAAGGCAGTCTGAACAGGGAGAGGCAGCGTTCGGGCTGGGGAAATTATGTTCCTCAGTTCACAGGAAGAAAGTGAGGACCAGAAAAGTATAATCCGGGGGCTGGAAAATCTTGGCAACTCCTACTAGCAGAATCCTTTGGCATAGAAGTGTCAGTAGTAGTGGCAGCCACTGTGGTCACTAAACTCTTGAAATGTACCAGCATAACTGAAAATTTCAGTTTTTAACTTGGTGAACTTAATTACATAGAGTCTGACTACTGTGATGTGCACCACACCTCTTCAGTAAAGCAGGCACCAGGGACTTCATGCAATTTCTGGAGCACATGTAGCAACAACATGCTACCTAAGGGATAGACGGTGGTAGGAAGGCCAACATAGTGATCTCAGCCAGACTTGTGATTGTATAGAATAGGCGGGCTCTGCCTCAGGGATGCCTAATGTTTCCACAGAACCCTCCTAAGTCCTGCCTACTACACAGAGAGGCCTCTCAGGGATCTAGCTGCAGTGAGAAGGACCAGGCACTTGACTCAAAGGCCTCAGGCCTAGGCTCCATCTAGCAATTGTCACCAGGCGTCAGTCAGGTCCAAGCAGGTTCAGAGCGGGGGTGTGGAGGCAGAGTCACCCAATCCTGAAGGGACAGATTTCACAATTTCCGGGATGGGGCTGTGGTGGGTCACAGTGCAGCGTCCAGCTTAGGAGAATGGGGTGGCTCCCACTACTGCTGCTTCTGTCACAGTGTTCCAGGGCTCTCGGTGAGTGTCACCCACCCTGATCCTGATTTGCCTTCAGGAGGGAGTTCGCCCCGGGCCCAGACAACTCTTCTCAGAGAGTTTACTTTTCTTTTAGGCAGGGATCAGTGACCTTGGCCTGTTGGCAGCTTGGGAATTCAAATATACACTGTCTGATCAGGACTACAGTAGAACATTCTGTAGCACAGAGGTAGTCTTCCAACCAGAGAAACTGTCAAACCCAGAAGGCATGGCTCCTAACCCTAATGGGTCACTGTAACGTATGTCTTTATTCCAGTACGAGGCCAGACTGGGAGTCAGAAGGCTGAAGCTGGGGCCTTTCCCGGAAAAGCATTTTAGCTCAAAGTCCAAGTATTCTCATCCGAGGGGTGAGAAGGGGGAAGTGTCATAGGGCCAACACCACTACCCAGTTCTCATGGAGTGGACGTATTAGACCAAAGCCCAGTGCCAGGCCTACTAGCAGACTAGTAATAATCTCCCTACTGGGTATGGAGGGATCAGCTGGCCCTTGAAAATACACACAGGGCCCACGCCAAGGACTTTGTATTGGTTTCCCTAAATGAACAAAAGATAGGGTGTGTTAAAGTACATTACTAATGCGCACGGTCATTTTCCATGCCCATCTCACAGGGCAGCGCTCACCGCTGAATGACTTCCAGCTGCTTCGGGGTACAGAGTTAAGGAACCTGCTACATCCAGTGGTGCCAGGGCCATGGCAGGAGGATGTGGCAGATGCCGAGGAGTGTGCTAGACGCTGTGGGCCCCTTCTGGACTGCCGGTGAGTGGCTAAGTAGCCCAGACATGGCTGAGGGTTTGAGAATCTGCGTTGCCAGTTAACCTCGCGTCTGCCCCCCAGAGCCTTCCACTACAATATGAGCAGCCATGGTTGCCAGCTTCTACCGTGGACTCAGCACTCTCTGCATGCACAGCTACACCATTCGAGCCTGTGCAATCTCTTCCAGAAGAAAGGCAAGTGAGGAGAAATGGGGTGAGCAACAGAGGCCACAGAGCCTCAGTCCCCGTTGACCTTCTTCCATTGCCCCCAGACTATGTACGGACCTGCATTATGGACAATGGGGCCAGCTACCGGGGCACTGTGGCCAGGACAGCTGATGGCTTGCCCTGCCAAGCCTGGAGCCGCAGGTTCCCCAATGACCACAAGTGAGCCAGACACTTAGGTTTAGACCTATAGATGCAGAATCCCCCACCAGCATGCACTGTAGTAAGGCTGTCTGTCTACAGGTACACGCCCACACCGAAGAATGGCCTGGAAGAGAACTTCTGTCGGAACCCTGATGGGGACCCCAGAGGTCCCTGGTGCTACACAACAAACCGCAGTGTGCGTTTCCAGAGCTGCGGCATCAAATCATGCAGGGAGGGTAAGCAGCTGGGGTCAATCAAACCTAAGGAGGGAGTAATAGGCCTGCCCCCACCTAGAAACGCATTGGCCCTGTTTCCAGCTGTTTGTGTCTCGTGCAACGGCGAGGATTACCGTGGCGAGGTAGACGTTACAGAATCGGGACGGGAGTGTCAACGCTGGGACCTGCAGCACCCCCACTCGCACCCTTTCCACCCTGAAAAGTATGTAGGTAGAACCCTTATGTTGATGATGGGCTTCAGTTCTCCTGAGGCGGGGCCTGAGTCTCAGAGTCTTGTTACTGCTCCCAGGTTCCCAGACAAGGCTCTGAAAGACAACTATTGCCGTAATCCGGATGCATCTGAGCGGCCCTGGTGCTACACCACCGACCCGAATGTTGAGCGAGAGTTCTGTGACCTGCCCAGTTGCGGTATGCTGCAGGGACAGGGCCTCGGGAGGAACTTGGAAAAAACTGGCAGGCGTGGTTCAACTAGGAGAGGTACTAGGGAAGTTAGGCGTGGGCAGAGAGCAAAGCCTGCGGAATAGGAATACCAGAGACCAATTCCAATTTTTGGGCAGGGCCCAACCTGCCACCGACCACCAAAGGATCCAAGTCACAACAGCGCAACAAGGTCAAGGCTTCGAACTGCTTCGGCGGAAAAGGTGAAGACTATCGAGGCACAACCAATACCACCTCTGCCGGCGTGCCCTGCCAGCGCTGGGATGCGCAGAATCCGCACCAGCACCGCTTTGCGCCGGAGAAATATGCTTGCAAGTGAGGTGACAGGACGTAGCAGGGAGAGTGCACCTGTGGGTGGAGGCAGAGTTTGTGGGAAGGTGGGACCTGGGGGCGGAGCCAGAGGTTTCTGCCTACTGCGGATTGGCTGGTGGGCTAGGTGGGACCCTAAGGGAAGTGACTACTCAGGGACCTTCGTGAGAATTTCTGCCGGAATCCTGATGGCTCCGAGGCGCCTTGGTGCTTCACATCTCGACCTGGTTTGCGTGTGGCCTTTTGCTACCAGATCCCACGCTGCACAGAAGAAGTGGTGCCAGAGGGTGAGGCTGGAACAGGGGGTACAGAGCCTGGGCAGGAATCAACCCAGGGCTAACCACCACTCTTGCCTGCCCACCACAGGCTGCTACCATGGCTCAGGTGAACAGTATCGTGGCTCAGTCAGCAAGACACGCAAGGGCGTTCAGTGCCAGCACTGGTCCTCAGAGACACCACATAAGCCACAGTGAGTGTGTGCACATAGCCAGATTGGGCCCTAACTCTTGGGCAGAATGCCTTAAGTTATTGTGAGTCTAAAGAAGGTCTGACTGTGTGTTCCCCCTACCTCCCGCCCGTACATCTAGATTCACACCCACCTCAGCACCACATGCAGGCCTGGAGGCAAACTTCTGCCGGAATCCGGATGGAGATAGCCATGGGCCCTGGTGTTATACTTTGGACCCAGAGACCCTGTTTGACTACTGTGCCCTAAAACGCTGTGGTGAGTGCCTAAGACTTCCCCTTGGCTGGGTTTCAGATCTCACCTCCACAGCTGGCTCCCTTAACCTGAGTGAACTTGGTCTTGCAGATGATGACCAGCCACCATCCATCTTGGACCCCCCAGGTATGGGGTTGGGCCAGTTGTGGGTACACCTTCTTTGACGCTGAGCCTCACTGAAGGTTTCATCCCACCCTACCCCCCCCAGTCCAGGTGCAGTTTGAAAAGTGTGGCAAGAGAGTTGACGAGAGTAATAGACTTCGTGTGGTGGGGGGTCATCCTGGGAACTCACCGTGGACGGTCAGCTTGCGGAATCGGTGAGGCCTAAGTGCTATCTCAAGGAAGGAGCTGAGACTGTAAACTCTGGTTCTATCGGTAGAAGATGGATACCTGGCCCTGTACTAAAAGGTCCTTGTCAAAAATGACAGGTCTACCATGTGTCCTAGGACTCAGTGTGGCTTCTCCTAATCTTTATTCCTCTAGACAGGGCCAGCATTTCTGTGGGGGTTCCCTAGTGAAGGAGCAGTGGGTACTGACCGCCCGGCAATGCATCTGGTCATGGTGAGCCTCGCTTGGGTTTAGGAACTGGGACTCCTAGCCTACCTTCAGCCTCCCTCCCTGCCACTGTCTGTCCCCACCACCCCAGCCGCTTTCCTTTGGCAAGCCAACAAGCAAACTAAATTGGGACAGCTGATTAGGTGTCAAGAATGATCTAGCAGAGTCTCTTTTCCCAGCCACGAGCCTCTCACAGGATATGAGGTATGGTTGGGTACAATTAACCAGAACCCACAGCCTGGAGAGGCAAACCTGCAGAGGGTCTCAGTGGCCAAGACAGTGTGCGGACCTGCAGGCTCCCAACTTGTTCTGCTCAAGCTGGAGAGGTATGTGGACAAGTTGAGAGGGTGTGAGGCAGGGCTGGCCTGTGGTCTTAGGCCCTGAATACCCTCATTCCCTCTAAAGACCTGTGATCCTGAACCATCACGTGGCCAGGATTTGCCTACCTCCTGAACAGTATGTGGTGCCTCCAGGGACCGACTGCGAGATCGCTGGCTGGGGTGAATCCAAAGGTAAGAGCACAGTGCATAGACACGGGCTGCCACAGGTCAGGAGGCCCAGCACTGGTTTTGGCTCAACAGTCCTCTCCTGTCTGCACTCCAGGTACAAGCAATAACACAGTCCTTCATGTGGCCAAAATGAAGGTCATCTCCAATCAGGAATGTAATGTGAAGTACCGGAGACAAGTACAAGAGAGTGAGATATGCACCCAGGGATTGCTGGTCCCTACGGGGGCTTGTGAGGTCAGTGGGAGAGCCCCTGGGCCGGCCTGGGAAGGTTTGGGAGCTGGAACTATACTACTTGCTTACCAAGGGGGCAGGATGTCAGGGGAGGTTGGTCAGTCATTGCCAAGGTCAAGCCTTCACCAGTTCTTCTACCTGCTAGGGTGACTACGGGGGCCCTCTTGCCTGCTATACCCATGACTGCTGGGTCCTACAGGGACTTATCATCCCGAACAGAGTGTGTGCCCGGCCTCGCTGGCCAGCTATCTTCACACGTGTGTCTGTGTTTGTGGACTGGATTAACAAGGTCGTGCAGCTGGAGTAGACCTGCTTTTGATCTCTTAGAGATGACAAGGCTGCTTATCAAACATAAAGCAAACTTTTCTCTATGTCTGTAGAGAGTGCTTCTTCGTCTCTGTTTCTAGAGAATGAGTTGTTGACTCCTTACAAGAGGCTGTGTGGCTTAAGACCAGCACACTCTAGGCTAGGTGTTCTGATCCCGGAACAACTTCAAAGGGTGTGTACTGTGGATGGGCAGGGTGCCGCCATCTTCCAGAGGCGCCTGGGAATGCAAGGATAGTGTAGAAGTTTCCAGCACATGGGATCAGAGCGGAAGGAGCTGTGTTGCTCTGCACCAGTCCCAAATTGGCCAGGACAGGCAGGGTTGAGTCTCTCATGGCTTCTCTCTGTCAGATGACAGAGATGAATCCACTGTGGATAATAAACCCAAGACCTGGGGTTGGGGATGGCCTGGTACAAAGAACCAGCACAAACCAGGCTCTGTGTCTTCCTTTATTATGATAACATAGTTCTTAGTCCTCTGCCCACTCACTGAGTCCACAGCCTAGGAGACTGCTTGGCTGTTCGGTCAGATCCTGGAGCTTACCAAGAGCAAAGTGCAAGACGGGCTGCCCAGCTCACGAAGAACATAGGGCTTCAGCTGCCCAAGTGTGTGTGCAGCCAAAGCACAGCGTTCATGAAGCTGTCTGACTCCGCCTCCACCTCTGACAGTGCGTGGTTGCTCTTGGGATACAGCAGGAGCCTATGTGAGCAGCAACACATGACATTGGAGGGTCCTGCCCTGTTTACCTGTCACCAGCTGCCCGAACTACCCTGTGACACTCACCGGACAGGCACATTCCGGGCCTTGAGGGCACGGTAATACTCCATACCCTGCTTGAAGGGTACCCGCCGGTCCTCCTGGCCCAGCATCAGTAACACTGGTGTCTTTACCTGGGTATATGGAAGGCAAGGAGCTGTGGTGAGCTGAGCTCCGGACTCTGGAGGAATGGGTGGCACACACAAGGACACCTGAGTACCTGAGGGATGTATTTGATGGGCGACTTATCCAGCATCTCCTCCCACACATTCAGATCTGGGAGGCAGTTGTTGCTATAAGGGAAGCCAGTCTCCACCATACACCTATAAAAGACCCAAAGATACAGACTACAGGGTCTCCATGGGAAATGGGGTGGGAGGAAGGGCAGGACTCTAATGTACACTCACCAATCAGGGATGTCAGTGGAGCCCATCATGGAGGCAATGTTGATCACTGGGTTCCGGGCTATACAAGCACTGTAGGTCTCCGGGTATTGACCAATCAGGTGGCAGGAGAGGAACCCACCATGGGAACCACCCATAAGGGCCACGCGTCTTGCATCGAAGTGTTCCTCCTGGAGTACCTGCTCCACTGCAAACTAAAGTGTGGGCAGAGGACACTACAGCTCACTCGCTGGCAGCCGAAAGCCATGAGTCCACCCTCCCTGTCCAGCAGCCCAGCGCCCTGCTACCTGGACATCCTTCACATCCTGGTGGCCCACATTGCCTGGGAGAGAAAGGATGCTGTCTTGGCCAAAGCCAGTGGAGCCACGATAGTTCACTGAAAGTGAGACAAGATGGTCGGGCAATGTTCTCAGTCCCCAACCCAATTCCATGTGTCTGTGACATAGGCCCTAGGACCAGCTGCATCACGTGCTGTCAAGGGGAGGTAGCCAAGAGATGAAGCTGCTACCCAGAGACCACAGCATCCTTTCCACAGAAGCTTCAAGTTAATCCACGTGATCACCAGGGTATGAAGCCAGAGGCTAAGCCAGGGCAATTTCTAGTAGTAGTTTCTTTTTGTTTTCAAAACAGGGTTTTTCTGTGTAGTCCTGGATGATCTTGGACTCAAAACTTCACCTGCCTCTGCCTCCTAAGTGCTGGGATTAAAGGAGTGTGCCCCCATTGCCCAGCCCGTTTCTGAAGAGTAAGTGCACCATAGAAAAGCATATACAACCAAGGCCACCCCATCGCTTCATGGACCCCAGTGGAATTGCAGGTCCGTTCTGACTTACCCATAAGTACTGCAAAGCCCATCTTGCAGAGCATGGCTGGGAACAGCATCCAGGCAGTGACGAAGGACGAATGGGGTCCCCCTGCAGACAGGAAGCAGAGCATGAAAGGCCAGCTAGGAGGGGTGGTAGGGCGGCAAGGGCTCTTAGGTAAATACCTACCATGGGGCATGACTACCATGGGGACCTGGGTCTTATCTGGAGGATTGCTGGGCTGCAAAAGGATTGCTTCAAAGTCAAGGTCAGCTGCAGGGAGAAGGCAGTAGTCAGCAAGACCAGTCATGCTTTCCAAAGGCTTCCTCAGCCAAGGCCCCATCTGCAGCTCTGATACAAGCCTGATCAAGTGAAACAGAGCCCAGCCAAGGTAGCGCCCAGGCAGCTCCCCCCATGGCACATGGAGCCCCCTAAAGCTTGTGCCCTTTCTGCCTTGTCAGAGAGCCCTATTGTCTGGAAGGATAACATTCTGGTGTAGTCGCAGCAGCCTGGGAGAGGCCTACTTCCTTTAAACCTTAACTTTCTCACCACAGAGGATATGCCCTGGCAGGACCCAGTGCTGATAACCACAGCAGGTACTCAGATCTTTGGATGCTACTCCCCATGACCATAAGATCAGAAAAAAATTCAGAGGAAATCCTAGAAAGCCTTCGACGTGAGCTAGGAAGGGTCGCCACAGATGCTGTGTGTGGGGGTCTGGAGAAGGCGTCCACCCGCCATCGGCCCAGCTCACCATATTGTACATTCTCTTGGTCTGGAGGTGGGTGTAGCACACGGATGCCCCAGTGGATGCCAGGAATAGGTTCAGCCTCCTCCAGGGACACCCATGACACAGACTGCTCCTTCCCAGGAGGAGGCAGGAACCCAACTTTCTGCCAAAGGGAAGGAGAGTGTCACAGGCGGGCCAGCTCTCAGAAGCCCATCTCTACAGAGCACTGCAAAGTTTCTTGTTGAGTGGTATATGCCAATAGACATCCCACCACCCCTAGCCCTACCACATTTCTTGGCTTCTAGGTTTTTCTGTTTCCCTGGACTCTAATAATAAATGACTGGGCACTTCTGTAGGCACACTGTGCTGGCCTAGTTCCTACTCTTTTTTTTTTGTTTTGTTTTGTTTTGTTTTTTATGTATTTTTTTTTTTCCGGGGCTGGGGACTGAACCCAGGACCTTGTGCTTCCTAGGTAAGCACTCTACCACTGAGCCAAATCCCCAACCCCCTTTTTTTTTTTTTTTTTCTTTTTTCTTTTTTTTTGGAGCTAGGGACTGAACCCGGGACCTTGCGCTTGCTAGGCAAGCGCTCTACCACTGAGCTAAATCCCCAACCCCTAGTTCCTACTCTTGAGTGCCGAGCCCAAAGAACCACAGGACTAGCTGGAGCCAAGTCCTCTCTGCCCTTCTACATGCTGGCCAGCCACGGTCAGTCTTCGAGCCCAGTTCGATGGCATGGAGTCTTGTTAATCCGGCTCTAGCCTGAGACCCACAATACTCACCAGGCTTGGGGGCAAACTGGGTGTGGAGAACTGGGCAACCATAAGGTCTTTGTCGATTGTAAGCAGCTTCCAGCTTCCTGCTGACCCCGCTAGAGGAAGCAGATGATGTAAGTGCCTGACAGGGCCACCACTTTTCTACCTAACTGCACATGCCCTGGGTAAGCCTCCTGTTCATCTGAGAGACACTGGTTATACTCAAGAATTGCCAGGCGTGTGGGGTTGGGGATTTAGCTCAGTGGTAGAGCGCTTGCCTAGGAAGCGCAAGGCCCTGGGTTCGGTCCCCAGCTCGAAAAAAAACAAAAAAAAAAAAAAAAAAAAAAAAAAAAAAATTGCCAGACGTGGGGACACAGAAAGCTACCAAGGCACTCTATTTACTCCAAAGACTGCAACGTAAAGGGAACGGCAGCCTAGCCCAAAAAACTGGGTGAAGGAAAGAGGACTGGGCTAAAGCTTATCCATTTATTATTGTCATTACCATTTACTTACGTGAATTAGGCTTTACTAGGCTTTGTGTATTACTACTACTACTACTACTACTACTACTACTACTACTACTACTACTACCACCACTACTACTACTATTTATTTATGTGCACGAGGCTTTGTATACCCTAGGGAAACACCCTAGTAATGAGCTGCGTCCCAAGTCAGAGGTGCAGAATTAGGACTTTGGCACCTGTAGTGGTTTGAATAAAAATGGCCCCCAGTAGCCTCATAGGGATGGCACTATTAAGAGGGTCGCTTTGACCCTGTTGAAGTGTGCCATTGAGGGTGGGCTTTGAGGTTTCAGAAGCTCAAGTCAGGTCTACTGTCACTCTCTTCCTGCTGCCAGTCAATCTGCCTAAGCGCTGCCCCGCTCCCCGCCATGACAATAATGGACTAAACCTCTGGATCTGTAAGCCAGCCCCAATTAAATGTCTCCTTATTAAGAGTAGCCACGATCATGGTGTCTCGTCACAGCAATGGAAACCCGAAGACAGCATCTTTCTGTCTTCCAGCTTCCTGCTGACCGCCCTAGAGAAAGCAGATATAGGCAGAGTGCAGAGTCCAGGTAGGTGGAGGACTCAAAGGCTGCTTCCGAGGCAGACCATAGGGGAGAGTGCAGGAAAGCTAGAGAGTCCAGCAAAGGTTTCTCCAGGGTCTGGGCAGGAGGTGGATGACTACAATAGATTGCAGGAAAGGTCTGTGACCTTAGGACAGGGCGTGTGGAGCACACCACTGCTGCCCCATGCCAACCAAGCTCTAGCGCTTTTCCTAAGCTGCCATCCACCCACCCAGCCATCACCCTACTGCAGAGGTCCTGCTCACCAGCTGTCAGGGAGGTGATGCTGCCCGTCTGGGTGTCCACAGCAAACAGGTCCTTAAACAGAGGGGAGACCACTTGTAGCAGCACATCCAACAGCCCGACGGGGCCTGTCCCCATGTCCTTTCTTTTTTTTTTTTTTTTTTTTTTTTTTTGAGCTGGGGACTGAACCCAGGGCCTTGCGCTTACTAGGCAAGTGCTCTACCACTGAGCCAAATCCCCAACCCCCCCCATGTCCTTTCTACTGTCTTAGGGACACTTGGCCTACAGTGATGGCTACTGTGTAAAACAGGGATAACCCTGGATCTAGATTCAATTCCTTCACAAAGTACTAGATAATCCAGGCAAGGAGCAGAAAGATACGAGAACAAGTAATATCATACCTAAAGGACCATGGCACATCCCGGCACATCATCCCTCAAGGGCCCATCCTGTCTCCATCAACTGCCATTACCAAGTGTTCAGGGACCCATCTCAGAGCCAACCCCAAAGCTTGGGGCTCTTCTGTGGGGCATCAGAAACATTTGGTCCTCTTAAGGAAAACCAAGTCCAGCAGAAGGCAGAAAGGGCTTCAAGGAGCCAGTTAAGACTTTCAGGCTCGGCATTCTCCTAGGGCCACATACTCACTCTGCCCCAGGCAAATGTTGATGCTACCTCTCCACACAATCAGAGGCTTTTACCTGCCGACTGCGCTGGGCAGAGTCAAAGACCACTCTCTGGCTGTCAGCTGACCAGCATCCCAAAGGGAGAAGACTGCAGTAGATTCCAGAGAAGCTCTCTGCAAAGGTAGAAAGGTGTAAGCTGCCATCTTAGGAGGGGCCTGGGGGATGAGAATATGAAGTTGGGGAATTCACCCAGGGCCCCTGAAATCTGAGGTAGAACGATAGTCCTAGACACGAGGGTACCTTTGGCAATGAGGAGTTTACTGAGTAGAAGGTGAAGGGGGGGGAGGGGGAGGAGAAGCTTCTGAGGACTGGAAGAGGCAGAGCTGGTGAGCTTATTTGGCAAACTCGATGTTTTCCTATTGGCTGTTCCCTTTTGGGTCTTGGCAATGTAAGTGCCTTAACCTTATTAAGATAACGTACGTATCCACCAGAGTGCAGAGTACAGCAGCTCACGCAGGAGCTCAGAAGGTGGACTTGACCACCCTGTCCACAGAAGCTCATGGAGGACAGAGCACCAACCAAGGACACACAGCTAATGGGCAGAGCTGAGGTTCAGACTAGGTCCCTATTATGGTGTCCTTGCAAACTCAAGGTATGTGCTAAGGATCACGCACAGGTAGCCATGTGCTTTATCACTGAGCTGCATTCCAGCTGTATCCCTGGAACTTTGTCTGCTGGACCTGCCCCACTGGACCCTTGGACCTTTCTCGGTGGTTTGAGAAAAGACTTTCCTCCGCATGTCCTTGGGATGCCCGAGGACTGCAAGCAGAGCTGTAAGCACCTGCTGTTCAGAGAGGAGCCTCATAGCTTCGAGTCCCCTTTCCAGAGGACCAGCTCACTTAGACTGGACAAAGGTTGCCGGGGCAGGATGGAAAACAGAGTAACACACACCCACAGGCCCAGTGCTTCTCAAGGCTAACATTCCAAACTAACATTGTCTGACACTCATCCCAAGCCAACTTGGGCTACTCTGATCTTATTCTATCAGGCTACTACCCATAGCACCATACTGGGCAACAGGGCTACAGTAGCAAGGAGAGAGTCCTCCAAAGGAACCCAGGAAGGTGGGACAGATAGCCCTTGTATAGGCTCTACTGATTCCCCTAGCCAGGCACCTCTTACCTCCCAGCTGCCGGGGTACAATGTCCACCACCACTGAGGTGACCTTGGTGTACCAGTCGTACTGCAAGAGAACACAATGGTCAGACCCACCAGGGCATGGATCTCAGGGCGCAGATATCTATCTCTTCAGGTGACAACTTTGGATTGCTTTAGGGAGAGATGGGGGCTAATTTATCTCTTTTACGGTAGCCTGGACTTGTCTCAGATAGGTGTGTCCCTTGACTTCTACCCAGGGCTCTCCTTGTGCAGGGGATGGACTCTGTATAACCTCCAACTCTGCCCCTGCTCCTTGTAGAGCCTGGCTTCTTGGAGATGTGAACTAAGTGACTGGAGGAGACTCTTAAGGACGTGAGCCCCGAGAGTGCTCAGGCCTCCAGGTCCTACCTTGAAGGTCAAGCCACTGATCCACTGAAGACAGGAGAGGGCCCCAAGTGGGGGAGATGACCATGTCCCTTTAGCCTTCGTTCCCCAACAAGAAGCTAACCACCACCCCCACCCCCTCACCCTCACCTCCCAACTCACCAGGCAGAGCTGGCTGCATTGGTGATGAGGGGCTGGACATGGATACTGTAGGTAGACGATGCGACACTGGTCTGGGCTGAGCCGAGGAGAGCAGATGGCCAGGGAATCATCCGAGAGTAGTTCTAGGCCACAGAAATATGAGTGACTGACACATTCACGGGGGAAGACTAAGCGCGTGTCAGGCAAGCACATGCGGACGCCAGACACTTACCACACTTCCCTCCGCTCAGGTCCACATAGTACAGAGCTGATCTGGAAAGGTCAGAGAGACACTCAGCTCCATGGTCGGCTGGGCCATAACGGCCCTCTGGTCTGCCCACTTCCTCACCTGCGATTGGTGCAATAGCGGATGCCGAGCCTGAAGGGTTCATGCCACCAGCCCACAAACACCACCCCCGTGTCTCCAGGGGCCCAGAAAGCCTGTAAACAAGACCACAAAGTAGGTATGAGCAAGACGGATTGCTCAAACAGGGAACCCTGCCTCCGGGAGGGCACAGGCCAAGTTGCTGCTGACCTGACCAGGTGACACATTTTCAGGGACGCCCTCAAGCACAGAGATGTTGCCACTGTCGATATCTAGCACGCAGAGCACAGGGATGCTTTTGGAAACCATCGTTTCTCCCCAGTCTTCATAAAATACAAACTGGTCCCCCTGAGAACAGAGGACACTCAGTGCCCAGTGCCTTCAGAACCCTGCCCTGCCTCCTAGACATTCGGGCCTCCCAGGTCCACTGGATGCAGTGATGCAGGGCTGCCCGGCGGGGCCTTCGTGGCCTGGCCACACCACAAGCACCTTGATGGCCTGGTCTGGCTTCTTCGGCCTGGCCATCTCATCATCGCTGGCACTGATGTCCAAGGCTTTGGTCTGAAAGAAGGACTCAGCCTTGGGACGCTTCTTCTCCGCCACATACAACAAGTGCGTCTCTGAGTGTGACCAGGAGAGGCAGCCAAAGCAGTCTACATGCAGGGAGGGACGATTAGGGGGAGCCCAACGCTATGGCTGCCCCTTCTTCCCACCCTGCCTGCTTACCAGCCAGGCGCCTCACCATCCTCATAGACAGGCCCGTGCTTCTCCAGCGCCGACAGGTTGAAACTCTTGAGCTTCCGGTTCTTCTCCCAGACCTGAGGATACCTGGGTATCAGGCTGCCTGCCCCTCCGCAGATCCTCCTCACCTGTGGCCTCCTGCCTGCCACCTCGTCCTTGCAGACTCACCTCCAAGAACTGTTTCTCCTCTCCTGAGACTGTGCCTCCGGCCTTGCGAAGCACAGCTTTCATGGTGCCTGAAGGAGACTCTCTGCTCAGCAGCCTGAGAACAGGGGGTGCAGGTCAGGATTCTGCCAAGCCCCAAAACAGCCTTGTGCTGCCCCCTTACTGGTCATAGCCTCTTACATGAATGAATGAATGAATCTCTCTCTCTCTCTCTCTCTCTCTCTCTCTCTCTCTCTCCTTCCTTTTTTCTTTTAAGATGTATTTATTTATTATATATACAGCATTCTGCCTGCATATGTGACTGCAGGCCAGAAGAGGGCATCACGTCTCATTACAGATGGTTGTGAGCCACCATGTGGTTGCTGGGAATTGAACTCACGACCTCTGGAAGAGGTCCTTTAACCTCTGCTCTATCTCTCTAGCCCCTCTCCCTTTTCTTTATAAGGTTTTTTTTTTTTTTTTTTTTGGTCTAGCATTACAAAGTCGGAGGGGGGCAGCATGGGAGACATCTCCCTGCTAACTGGGAGTCTGATCTCATACAGCCCATGCACACTTCTCAAGCTAGCTGGCCTTCTCTCTCTTCCTTACGTGACTTGACTCTCTTCAGATTCCCAGGGACCCAGGACCTAGTTAGGAAGAAGCTTCTAGTGTTTATCAGGCCGTGTCTCCAGAGACCAAATAAACTCTCAAGGAACAGGCACCTGGTTCTTTGCTCCTCTGAAGCTACTCAAAGTTGTCCCTGAAGGGGAGAGGCACAGAGCTTGACACCCTAAGGACATGTGGTGACATTTATACAAGGCTAGCATGGCAGGGAGGGTTGTGGTCTCATCTACAAACTTCTCCTGTCACACTTACTCCCCCCGGGTTTCCACACTGTTGCCTGCAGGCCCGGCAAACACCACCGTGTCTCCGTCATGAAACACTAGATACTGGCGGCAGAATCGGATGTTCTCCATTCGCTCCAAGTCCCTCTGAGTCCACTCTGCAAGGGAGGCACGAGGCTGCTCAACTTGTCTGGGCCAGTTTGGATCACTACCCACCAATCAAGGCCTACCTTTTCCAGTCTGTCTTCGGACATCCTGAGTAAAACCTGGTCAACACTTCACTAATATAACCTAAGCCTAGGTTTCCAGAGCCTGAGCTGACAGTCGGAGAGAACCCACTACCAACCATAGAATTTTAAGGGCAACGTAACTGTTGTTGGGCTATAGAACGTAAGGGTTGGAGAGGTCTGCGAGGTCCACACCTTCCATGCAGGTCTGAATTTTACTCCCACACTTTCAATTCATTTACGGGCTACCACAACCCCCAAAACACCTGTGCGCAGGAACTACAGTTGGTTTCCTCCCCAAGCCCGTGTCAAGCAGCGTGCCTTCCACAGTCCCCACCTGGATGCACGGCCCGTCGCCACCCAGTCCCCTCGGTCTACACACCAGTGTGCACGGTCCGATAGAGGCCCCCATACTGTGTGGTGACCTCCGGGCCCAGGCAGGCGGCGCTCAGCGAAGGCTGGCGGCTAAGGCCCCGGTACAGCGCTGCCGCCTCCTGGGGCTCACTCAGCAGCACCTGCGCAGGGGACACACCAGGGTCAGGCTCAGCCCGGGCTACGGAGGCCACGGGGGCCACGGGCCGAGCCCTCACCTGACGCTCCATAGTCGATCTTTCTGTAGCGCCTAAGTCCCGGAAGTGAGGCTCCGAGGGCGGGGCCTAAGGCGGTCCCCAGTTTCCGCTACACCCAGTGGCGACCTGGGACCTGCAGGGCCCAGCATAAGCTCAGGCCAGCAAGCTGGGGGCGGTGCCTGGGTGGTATGAAGGCGGGGCCTACGAAGGAGCCTCCGGAAGGAGCGGGATTGGCAAGGAGTCGGGTCCTGGGATTTTTAGAGAGGGGAAAGCCTCCGAGGAGCGAGGGCAGAAATGCAACCGCAGAATACAGAGCTGGTGTTCAGGGGTAGGGGAGGTCTGGGATGAGTGAAAGAAGTAGGACCGGACTTCAGCCGACTGTGAGCTGAGAGCTGCGGGGTCAGAGAGAAAACCCTGAGTATTCATTCGAAGGGCTGTGCTTAAGAGGAACGCCAATGATCATGAAGGATGAGGGACAAGGGGATTTGGGGTGGGGTGGGAAAGGTCCATGAAGTCGAAACGTTGCGGGGCGCGGCACTCGCAGGGATCTCTTTCAGCTCTCTCCGCATTTACTGCAAGCCAGGCGGTTAGGAGTGAGAAAATCAGGTCCCCGGGCGGAGCCCTGGGGCGCTGGGCAAAGGGCGGTGCTGAACTCTCTGGGTGCTACCCCGGCTTATCAACCACCAGACTTGCCCCCGAAGCTATCTGTTGCTACAGCCTTAACCCGCCCTTCTCAGTGACTCATTGATGCTGATCTTGAGCAGACTGAGTCAGCCCACTCCAAGAGCAGATGTGGGTGGGGTCAGACTTCACGGAAGAGCAGCGAGGTGCAGTGGAAAGAAGAGCCTAGACAGGCGGTCTCCTCTTGCACACCACACAGGACTAGGTTGAACTTAGGTGACAGCAGAGGGCAAGAGAGGTTGGGCAACAGTAAGCATCTCCCCTTCCTCCATATCCTTGAGACTGGCTGCTCTTTCAGACCAGCTATGGGTCCCCTTGAATGAGTACTTTCTTTCTTCCCTGAGGCAAAATTGATACACTTTGTTTAGTCTCTGTTTCTTATTTTCTAGTGATACTTGACTTATATTTGTTTAGTTTCTCTACATAGTCCTGGCCTCTAACTCACAGAGACCCACCTATCTCTGCCTCCCAAGAGCTGGGATTAAAAATGTGGACTTTGGGATCTGGAGAGATGACTAGCGGTTGAGAGCACTGACTGCTCTTCCAGAGGTCCTAAGTTCAAACCACATGGTGGCTCACAACCATCTGTAATGGGATCCAATACCCTCTTCTGGTGTGTCTGAAGAC
Organism: Rattus rattus; assembly: GCF_011064425.1. NCBI lineage: Eukaryota > Metazoa > Chordata > Mammalia > Rodentia > Muridae > Rattus > Rattus rattus. The sequence goes on from NC_046161.1 coordinate 99,425,615, forward strand.
AGCTACAGTGTGCTCATATACATAAAATAAATAAAAATTTTAAAAAGTATACGGGGTTGGGGATTTAGCTCAGTGGTAGAGCGCTTGCCTAGGGAAGCACAAGGCCCTGGGTTGGTCCCCAGCTCCGAAAAAAAAAAAAAAAAAAAAAAAAAAAAATGGGCTATGGCTGAGAGATGGCTCAGTGGTTAAGAGCACTGACTGCTCTTCCAGAGGTCCTGAGTTCAAATCCCAGCAACCACATGGTGGCTCACAACCATCTGTAATGAAACCCAGTGCCCTCTTCTGGTGTGTCTGAAGACTGGTATAGTGTACTTATATATGATAAATAAATAAATCTTTAAAAAAAAAAGTGTGGGCTATGACACCCGGCTTGAACTACTCTTGACTATATGTGGGAATTAAGGTGTTAGCCTGGGGGGGGGGGGATTCTGAGGTTGGAGCAAGGCAGACAAATGTAAAGCTTGCTTGAGAGCACCAGGGGGCAGCACTAGCTCCTGGGAACCAGATGGAAACCCATTGGTGGGGGACAGGCCTTTACACCTTCCTGGACAGTCATTTTTAAACTTAGCCCCAGTTGTGTATCAACATTTCTGAAACGTTGTTCTCTCTCTCTCTCTCTCTCTCTCTCTCTCTCTCTCTCTCTCTCTCTCTCTTGTCTTTAATCATGGAGAATATTGTCACAAGCATTGGCATTTACTTGTTTGGCTAAGCATTCCCACTTCAGAAATCATCCCAAAGACAGTCTGGAGGTTGTTTATATCAAGTCCTTTTATTCTGATACCACAGAAATACCTTGTCACAGTACAGGGGAGGGACACTGAAGTACCACGAGTTCTCACAGAGCACAGGAGGACGGCACACAATTCACAAGGTCATGTGGAGGACTCGGGTCATTGCACTTACAACTGTAAACTTGTTTGTTTGACTTTGTACAGCACTCTTCCCCCTCAAATAAAGAAGGAGAGAAGGAAGGAGAGGGGGGGAGGGGGGAGGGAAAGCAAAAACAAGACATAGAAGCTAGAGGGGGAAATGTTGATGGTCACTACCCTCCAGGGTACCACACTTGGAGAGGAGCTGATTTGACCCCAGAGGCTGAATGAGACTCGTGCACGCACGCACACACACTTACACACACACACACACATACACACACACACATTCATGTACATGTGCTTACACATACAGTATCTTATGACTTCTATGGCTCTCCAGTGCCACTTGGTGCACATGGTAGCAGGCGCTGGCACCCCGGGAGACAGAGGGCATCTTCAGAGAATTTCAATTGGTTTTATCTGTCCCTCCGACCCTGTTGGAGTCCATGATGACAAATTATTTACAGTATGGGGGGAGAAGGGCTATGGGCAGGACTGCACTCTTACGGCAAGGGACCTGCCTAGAAAACTCCCCATAGGCTCCAGAATACAGGCCAGAATGGCTGCCCTAGCTGTTCTCTCATTGTGAGCCCTGAGTCCATTCACCCTGCCCAAAGAATAGGAAGAGGATGGTGCGAGGACCACCACTATGACGTGAGTGTGTTGAGGCCTTGGGTGGGCAGAGGTGGGTACCCTTGCTTATGACACCGAGAGGGGAAAATGGAGAAGATCTGGACTCTACCTTCTTACCCATTTGGAGATGCACCCATTGCTTATCATGTCCCACAGCAGCAAACACTCGTCCCCGAGCTCCAGAGTCAACACAAGAGCCCGGGATACCTATGACCTAGAAGACTACTGCAGTCTGCTGTCATAATCACAAGGGGGCAAAGATCTGTCCTGTGAGCACAGCCAGGGTAGAGTAGCAGATATCAGAAATGTCAAACTCGGAGTTTAGCCAGAAAAGAAATTTGCTGTAAAATTTTGAGCCTGGGGTGCTGCCAGAGGTTGACCTGTGGATCCCTGACTGCTCTCATCTCCTAGTCCTGACTATGAGTGGGAAGGGATACTGCCACGATCCCAAGGATCTGAACACTGGGCACATCCTGCACACACCTGGGCCTGTGGGTTCCTCGATGAGGGCCTTCTTCAGCCCTTATAGAGATGGCCCCACATAACCCAAGTTTGATCTCTGAGATCAAACTTGAGATACTGAGATATTACATAGTGGGAAGAAAGCTAAATCCTGGGAATTCAGGCTCTTAAGTCCAACACAGTTTTCAGTGTCCCATCCACAGCTGCCAACGGTGGGACAGGGTCCCACTCTAAAGGAGTTATAAGCCTTGTTAAAAAAAAAAAAAAAGCATGAGACATGTGAACCCCTGAGAAATGCGTGGTGTACACCAAAACTCTCTGGAGGCAGGCCAGACATTAGGGGTCATGCAGGTACTGTCTGCTCTACTCCTGGACCAGTGAGGGAGATACTGACAACAGTGTAATACTTAGGTTTCCGAGGAGGCAAGTCCTGGGGCAGGTGTGGAGAGGGTTACACAGACCCTTCGGTAAGCTTTGCTCCTGAGAAACCTTCTGAGTTCAGCTTGAAGCTGTTACTTATGTGGACGTTATTTTCCGAATGATAATTTCAGCCATCTCTTCCTGGGTACCCTATGACCCCTGGCTCCATTCCAGATCTCTTGGATCACAGTCCTTTGAGGCTCCACATCACAAAGGAGAGACATAGAGCAGGGCCAAGATCTAGGGATTGTAGGGCACAGCCAGGATCCCTTGGCTGCCGCCTCTCCACAGATGTACCCCAGCTTTGTTCTTGAGCAGTGTCCAACTGGGGAGTGGTGACCAGATCCTTTTGACTCAGGCCTAGGATAGGAGGGAAAAAGGATACACAGGTAGAGATCCTGTAGCAGACCCATAGAATGTTCATACGCATGCATCCTGTGCGGGCTCCTCTCTCTGTCTTTCCTAAGGTTGGTTGGTTTGTTTGTTTTTTAATCTGCTGTCGCACACAGATTAAAAACTGCAAGGTGTATGGGGCCGCACGGCCTGCTCCATGGCCTGGCATATTCAGGCAGTTCTGGGAGGTCTTCACTAGCGTGTCCCGAAGTCAGGGAGAAGCGCTCCTAAGGGAGAGGTTTGGAGGCAAAAAGAACTCCAAGCAAGAGGTCGAGCATTTAAAATGAATGAAATCGTGCAAAGAAGCTTCGAGCTGTGCATGCTCCACTGCGAGACAGGCGGTGGGTCACCTGGCAAGCAGCGAGTCCTGCCACAGGTCAAACATGCCACAGACTTAGAATTTACACACGCACGCCCGCGCACACACACACATACACGCACGCACACACATGTACATACATGCTCTCGTTTTCGCTCTCACACGTACACACACGGAAAGTGGGGACAAGGATCAGGCTGGGGCGGTGGAATGAGCAGATAGAGCTATCCAGTTTCTCAACTGCGTGTTTGCAATTAACTCCTTATATGTAACATGGAATTTATTAAATATTAACAGTTGTCTTTGAGGGTTTATATTTCATTGCATAGAACATTAGAGATGAGACTTGTGGCTGGGCCCGAGATGAAGGGAGGCCTCCGAGGGAAGGGCTTTGGGGAGGCGTGTAGCCCAGTCCACCGGGTGAATGGACGGTGTCATACTCCCCTTACCTCACAGGGCTCTGAACCTTCCCCTTGGCTCCTCTGCTCTGAGCACACCCACTGCTGATGGCTTAAGAGGACTGGAATTGCACAGTAAACAGGCGGGCGGAGGAGACTCCCTAGACCTCGCCCTGGGTTTGTGCTCTTGGTGGCCGGCTGCCCGCTATTGCTTCTAAATCAACATTTCTCCCTGTGCTGAGCAGGGGCAGAGCAGAGAGGAACCCAAACCATCCATCACGAGGTGGGGGTGGAGGTGGGGGAAGAGACAGAGGGATAAAAGCAAAGAAAGGGAAAGAAAAAAATAAAACAACAAAAAAAAAGTTTGTGAGGTATACATGTAAATCAAACTGGAATGATTAAGGCTGTTCCTGAAATCAAAAGAAATCCCCAGGTGTACAGATGAGGAGCCGAGGGGCCGGCTGGTCGAGACAATGGCGGTGCTGCTGGGATGCTCACAATGGCTGGGGGGATGGCTTTAAGAGGATGGCAGGCATGCCTAGTACGCTGCCATCCATGGGCTGGGAGAAGCCTCAGCCGGTGCCCACGCTGCTTTTCGGTGCTATGGCCTCTTGTTTCAGCGATGAGACAGTGTTAGGTCCTAATGTTTGTAAAGTTCTCCCAAACCCATGCTGGCCATGTGGAGGTCTGCTCCAGGGTCACCCACAGAGCAGGGTGAAGGGGGCAAGGCCTCATGGCCACAGAGGGATCCGGGCCAGCTGGAATGTGAAGGAATCGGAGCCTAGGGCTCCAGCCCTCAGTCAAAGCCCCTCTCCAAGGCTGTGGAAAAAACTTCTGGCGTCTTAGAGGGAGGGCAGTGTGCACCCGAACTCTGTGTATAACGCGTTGGAAGCCTGGCTGCCCAGGCCACAGGAGGCTGCAGGAAAAGCAGCGGACAGCCTCAGCAGCAACCGCATTCTGGCGAGGGCTCCTCTCTCCCAAGGACGGCTGGCCTGAGTAAGGCAGGGTCTCTTGAAAGACATGAAAGATTCCCCCAAGCCAATGGTCCCATTGGTCCAGCAAGCAGATGCTTCACCTAGGTCGCTGCTGTTAGAAAACATTGCATTCTCATGCTCGGCCGAGGCCTGCCTGCTGGGTGGGGCCCACATGGTGTGAATCTTTGGGCCAAAGGTTTGCCAGGTTGTGGATGCTTTGAAAAGAGAAGAAGAGGGAGGGAGAGAAGAAAAGATTTTTTTTTGTGTGTGTCAAGAACCCTAGGCATAGTTTGCCACCCTCCTTACATTGCTCCTGGGCATTGCCATGTGCAATGGCTTGGTTCTGCTTCACCCAGAGGATTCCATTCCATCAAGGCACAGAGGGGTTGGTATTCGTGCAAACTAAAGATCACAGAAAGGGTTGGGAGAAGGAAGAATCAGATCTCCAGGAAAAGACCCTTCTTTCTCTCCCATTTTAGACAACAGGGTCTCATTACATCACCCAAAGTGACAGTAGAGTGACCCTCCTTCTCTAGACTACAGCACAGGCACGAGACACCACATCCCACTTTGTTTTCTAATGTTTGCGTGTGTATACCTGTACGAGGAGGGCAGGCTAGCCTGCAGGGGTTGGTTCTCTCCTTCCACCATTTGTATTCTACGATTTAAACTCAGGTTGTCAGGCTTCCGAAGCAAACATCTTTACCCAGTGAGCCCATCTGGCTGGCCCTTGACATTTATTTTGTAAGAGTGTAGGAAGCCAGGTATGGGAGTGTACATCCATAACCCTAGCCTTAAGCAACGGGGACAGGAGACTCACTACAAGTTCATGGTCGGCTCGATCTATATATATTGAGCTACAGATTGGTCAGTCCTACAAATGAGACCCAGTCTCAAAAAAAACCAAGCAGGAAGATGAGGGAGGTGGAGTTTTGTTTCAAAAGGCAAGCATCTCTAGCTCATCTCTGAAACTGACATAAAGGACACCTGAGGGTTTATGTATGTCCCAAGGAATGCCAAGAAAACGTCCAGCTTGGGGGGGGGTGGCGGCAGGGTGTCCACGGCCCTACAGCCAAGGCAGGGAGCATGCTGTCAGCGCTGGGACGGCTGTCACTAGCAAAGCCCAAGGTCTTCACTTTGGCCTACAGTGCCCGCCCAAAATGGATCCAGCCACTGCCCCTCTGCCGCAGCTTAGTTGTGCTCCTCTCCGCTTGTCTCTGAGGCTGACCAGTTCCACTTAGCATCAGAAGCACGGCTGGCACCGCGCCTTCCTGCACCTCCAGCTCTGACTTCTTTCTCTAGGGCAGCTCTGGCTGCTGCAGAAACCCTGCACAGTTGCCATCAGAAAGTCCTTTCAGACTGGCTCTTAATTCTTTTATTTATTCACTTACTTTCGTGGGGGTTGTTTGTTTTGTTTTGTTTGAGGCACAGTCACTCTGTGTAACCCCGGCTATCCTGGAACTTGCTCTGTAGACCAGGTTGGCCTTAAATTCACAGAGATCCACCTGCCTCTGCCTTCAAGTGCTGGGATCAAAGATGTATGTTACCATTCATAGCTAGATTTTTTATTTTGAGGCTTATTTACTCTTTGTCTCCCTTAATGGACAGTTGACTCGAAAGGACAGAAACTCGGTTTTGATTTCTATTGTCTCCCCAATGTCGACAACAGGGTTGGGCACATATCTGGGGCTTGATCAGCATTTGTTGAATACAGGGATGAGAGACTAAGCCTTTTCAGCACCTCTGTACTCCTGAGAAGACCCACGCATGGCTAACTCTCTACCACATCATCTAACCAAGGGCACTTGCTGCTCTAAGGCTCCCTTGAAGTGACCTGCTTACTGACTGCGGTCCTGACCTTGGCCATGGGCTGTTCCTCCCACCTCCCCTGAGTACCACCTGAGATTTTATGGCTGCCCACATACCTCCAATGCTTAACTTGAGAGAGGAAAACAGAGCAGGAGACAAGAGGCCTCGGGGAATTGGTCTGTAACTCCTGGCTGTGCAAGGGACAGCTTAAACAACTAGGCTTCTCCCCAATTCTACATGAGGTGTGCCCTCTTCTGTCCACAGAGGCAAGGTCAAGGCCAGGACAGGGTGGGCCCTGAGAGGGAGCATCTCATCCTCTTTGGCCACTACAATCTACGCAGAGAGGGCTCCTACCATGTACCGTCCTGTCCTCTCACCGTGCTGCCCTGAAATGAGCTGAGACAAGCTGACCAGTGACTGCTTTTCCTGTGTCCCCTTTCTGTATGCCTCTCTCCCTAGTTCACCCTTTTGCCTTTTGGATTCACAACCTGTGAATCCAAGACTCTCTTCACTTCATGACCAAAGCTCTACGTTCTGCTGGGTTTGGAAACACCGGCACCAGACACCAATGTCTCCAAAGAGCGCCACAGTCCTAGAGATAGGATGACTTTGAACTCAGTGTCCAGAATACAGACCTGAAGTTGTAGGGGTACAATTGGCTTCACTGGGCCCTTTCCCAAGGATAGCTGACTCATTTACCGTCATGCCAGCCAGCACACTGCCTCTGAGGGGGGCTGCTAGGCCCATCCCACTGAAAGAAGCATACCAGGTCCTTTTAGTTCACACTTCCAGGAACAGGACCCCTTCACCCACGTCTCTGGTTCATCTTAACCTGGTCCTGACACTCACCGTTATACGCAGAGTCCAGAGCTGCGCCCAGGCCTCTGACTCCAGAGATTTTTCCACAGCAATGAGATTGTCTTTCTCCAGGTCTTCAGGAGCCTGTAGAGCGTTGCAGAAGGGGGATGAGTCGCTGCAGCACTGCCCCTGCCTCTAAGCCAAGATGCCCCATCGCGGCGGAAGACTGGGGCGGAGAGAGAGGCAAGAGGGGCACCAGCCCTGCCTGGCTTCCTTTTGCTGGGGACAATGTGGCCCATGCCTGGATCTCTGTGAGTTCAAAGCTGGCCTGGTCTACACAGTGACTGCTCTCCTGAGCAGGCCCATGTCTTAGGCTCTGTGGAGTGCCCTCGTTCTTTCTCTCACACAGCCAGGAGAATACGCTGTAGCTCTCACTGTGCCAGCTACTGAAGACTGGACCCTTCCCAGAGGACTTCCACCAACCACGAGTAAGTCAGGCCTCTCCCAATATGGCAGGCACAGGTACTCACCCTTCTGGACACAATCACCAGAATGAGGAAAATTTTTTGCCAAAAGCAGAGACAGCTGTGACATAGAAAACAGAAAGAGATCTCAGAAACTGGGTCAGACTCCTAGTCAGGGCCATAGGTCACGGTAAGGCTCAAGGGATAAGGAGTACCGAGAAACCCCTGGGTACCAGCAGGTGGTCTGTGTCCTGGTCACTGGACCTGGAACCACCCCGTCCCCAGCCTCTACCAGAGAGGCATCCACCCAGTGTGGACCTGACCCCAGGCAGTAATACCTTCTGTCAGCTTTCCGGCTTGCTCTGCTGCCCCACCAGGGAGGATCTTAGAAAATACACTCTCTCCTTCTGCTGCTGGCTGACCAGCGGGAGCCCCTGGGGTCCCCCCAGGCCTGGCTCCAGTCTTCGCCCCTACAGGAAAGGAAGCAGCGGCATTATGAACAACACTATGCTTGGTTGTTCGGGGTAGGAGGGGGAGAGGGAGCCTGAACACAGGTAGCCTGTGAGGTAGAAGAAGGTGGGGGCTGGAGAAATAAAAATAGCAAGACAAGAACAAGAGGAGAAAGGAAGCAGGAGATAAAGAAGTGGAAAGGGAAGAGCAAGGAGAAGAGATGAGGAGCAGGGGAAGGGAGGGAAGGAAGGGGAAGGGGGAAGGGAAGGGGAAGGGGAAGGGAAGGGAAGGGAAGGGGAGGAAAAGGCAGGCAGGTAGGCAGGCAGGCAGGCAGGCAGGCAGGCAGGCAGGAAGGAGCTGCAGCTCAGATGGGCATCATGTCCCCTGCCTTTAATCCTAGCATTCTACAGTTAGAGGCAGATGGACCTCTGGGAGGTCAAGGCTAGCCTGGTCTACACATTGAGTTCCAGGCCAGACAAGGCTACACAGTAAGACCTTCTCTCAAAAATAAATAAATAAATAAATAAATAAATAAATAAATAATCAATCAGACAGACAGACAGACAGAAAGAAGGAAAGAAAGAAAGAAAGAAAGAAGGAAGGAAAGGAAGAAAGAAAGAAAGAGAAGGAAAGAAAAGAACAGACAAGGTTCTGGTCCTTGCTCACCAGTGCTCACCGAGGATAGTTTCCTGGGCCCTCACTGGCCCAGGTTCATTTTCTGGTAGGAGGTCTGCAGCCTACTGGGTGCTCCTGGGGGATCGTGAGAATGTGCACAAGGGGTTGGGGGTGGGGAGGCGAGTGCAGGTGGTACAGGGAAAGATTGCTCTGAGTGTTCTGGGCACAGCTCACCTGCAGGTCCTGGAGCTGACTGGGCCTGAGGAGCGCGCCCCTGCTGGGGCGCTTTGGCTGCCGGTTTGGAGCTGCCTGCCTGCTCTGCACGTGGCTGTAACACAGAACCAGTAGCTGAGATCCTGCTCACCCCCACCCCCACCCTGAAGCCACAGGACATCCAAACTTCAATTGTTGCATCTTCCCTAGGAGAGTGGAGGACCCATGCACAGGAGCGGCTAACTCACCAGTCCTGCTGGCTGGGGCCCTGGGGCTGTGGTGGGGCCTGGTTGAGGTTTCCCTGCTGGCTGGCTGGCAGCAGGGGCTGTGCTCCGGGTAGTTGGCTGGCCCTGTTGCTGTAGCCGAGCCTGTGATGGAGCCTGCTGGGGAGCTTGTTGCCCAAGACCTTGCTGTTGTTGTTGCTGCTGCTGCTGCTGCTGCTGCTGCTGCTGTGTCTGTGGCTGGCGTGATGCTGTGCCTGAGGGCGTCTGCCTGGACGATGGTGGCTGTGATTGCTGCGGTCCTGGAACCGCCTGCCGACCTTGCATCTGTGGCTGTGCCTGGGCTTCTGGCTTTGGCTGCAGTGCAGTAGGCCCAGAGTGGGCCTGCCGGGAGCCCTTTTTGCTGTCAGAGGCATGGTGGTATGCTGACGGAGCCCGGGATGGCTGTGAGTAATCAGCAGAGCTGGGGTACCCAGGCTGACCCTTCTTTTGCATGGCAGGGGCAGGGCTGGCCTGAGGGTGAGGCCGGGTCTCGTGGCGACCCATGTCCCGAGCATGTGGTTTGGCAGCACGGCGCCCTGGTTCCTCACCAGCATGGCGGCCTGAGTGCCTCCCGTGGTCACCGTGGTGCCGGTGCTCCTTGGCTGAGGTATGCCGGCCTGGACCACCCTCATCATGAGGCCACAGGCCCTCCTCAGGGGGCTCATCGTAGTCATGGTAGCTGTGCCTGGCAGGGCCTCGCTTCTGGGAGGAGGAGACTGTATGCCCCCCATGGTGCCTGAACCGGTCGGAGCGGGCATCTCGGGGCTTATCAAACCAGTCTGTCTCCTCCTGGCCCAGGTGATACGCTTCAGAGACCAAAAACAGAACACCATCAACCCCTGGTTAGCCATAGAGGGGACCTAGCTGAAGCCATGCAAGGGAACCAGAGTGGACAGCACAGCCACAAGCAGGTCACTAGGTCCCCACCCTCCAGCAACCAGCAACCAGGGCACAGATAGATCAGGCAAGGGCCGCCTGCAGCAGGGCCTGCTGATGAGATGCCAAGACAGACCCTGCTGGGACATCTTGGGGACCGGGGTAGGCAGGCAGACCCCCAGGTGCTGAGCATTTGCAGCAATCACCCCCAGCTGCCATTACCTTCACTGTCAGAAACCACGCAGTGGGAGTCATCCAAGATGTAGCCCTCCTCACGCTTATATGCGTGGGCGCGCGGTCCGTCCTTGACGTGCTCCTGGACGTCGGGCATGGAGTGGCTGGAGCAGAACGGTGGGCAGGTATCCCCAGGAGGAAGAGCGCCCCCTGCGGGACGGGGCCGCCCTAAGGGGCTGACAGGGCTCTCCTCTTCAGAGGCCTGGCTCCTCATGGGGGGCCGTGCCCGTCCATGAGCCATGCTCAGGGATGAGGGCTTGGGGCCCGCCTTTTGAAGTCGCTCTGCGGTCTCCCGTTCCCGTTCATACCCTTTGCTTCGGCTGCTGAAATCATGGCTGGACAGCTTCTCCCCACTGTATGCCGATGCCACTCGGGACCGGCTGCTACCACCATACATGCGGTCATCCTCCTCGGCTGTGTCCCGGCTGGACACCCCGTAGTACCTCTGCTGTTCATACACATTCTTCTTGAGCCCATAGGTGATTTCGTCTTGGAACTTTCTGCCCCGAGAGGTCAGGCTGCTGCTGACGGTGGGTGGGGGATAGGAGGCCAGGTCTGATTCCACGTCCTTGGCCTCCTCGATAGGTGAGAACTTGGAGATCTTTTGCTCCATGCCTTGCTTCCGGTGCTTGCTGCGCTTGGAGGAGATGGCAGCCGGGGCCAGGTTCTTAGAGGGATGCTTTGGCCCCATGGGTCCTGGGCCATACTTGTCTGCTCGAGCCCCATGTCTATAGTCACTGTCACTGTAATAGTGGGTGCTGGCTGGTCGGCCGTTGCTCTCCATGCTCCGGTGATGACCAGATTTGCCACGGGGGTCATATGAGTCCTCCTCAGATTCTTCCTCACCTCTGCCATAGCAGCAGGGCAGAGTGGGTCCCTCTAGGACAGCTGGTTCTCCAGGATCCTTCCCGGGACGCCCACTGACTCCACCCGGGCCCAAGGGCTCTGGCCGTTGGCTATCCGAGGCAGCGGGGGTGCTGTCCTTGGTTAGCTCACTGATATCGTCGATCATCACATAGTTTCGGGGAACGTTCTGCTCCAGACTGGTGTAATGGGAGTCAGAGGGATATGTAGGGGCTGGGCTCTGGCTCACACTGCTTCGATCACCGCCCCGGGGATGCTCAGGGCCTTTACCGTGCTCGTAGCTGCTGCTCACAGCTGGACCACTATAGCCGGTCTCAGAGGGGGCTGAGGACACGGTTACAGCAGGGCTGCTGATCACCTCATAATTGGTGGGAACCTTCTGCTCCAAATCAGCCAGTGAGGTCTGACGCGGCTTCTGGTGGGCAGCGTGGCTGTCAGCTTGGACTGGAAAAGGGGCGCTCTGCGTGGTTGGCATGGGCGTTGGGGCTGCGTAATGGCCTGTGGGGTGGAAAGCCGGTTGGCTTGGCAGGCCAGGCTCAGCTGGATAACTCGTTCCAGGAGGGTAGGTAGGTGCTGGGTACGTGCTAGGGCCAGTGTAGGTAGGTGCCTGGTGGGCTGGAAATCCGTTCTGAGTTGGTCCACTACTGCCTGCAGTGTACTGGGTGGCTGCAGGTGGGAACCGGGGCTGTTGGAAGGCAGTGGGGCCAGAGGGGGTGGCAGGCACAGCAGCTGAGGCAGGGTAGTCCACATACTGGCCAGCGGGCGTGGTACAACCCTGGAGCCGCAGCTGGTTGAGCTCGCTGTCAGACAGGTAGTCACGATGCTCACCAAGGCCACGTAAAGGTGGGTAGTCACGGCCAACCCGGTCTTTGGCCAAAGACTCTTTGCGTTGGGTGATGCCCAGCTCCAGGTACTTGAGCTTGGCATCAATCTCCTTCTCCTCCTCGTCCAACTCCGCCTGCTTCTTGCGCAGCTTGGTGGATTCATGCTCCACCAGCCGCAGGTCCCGGTCCAGCTCCCGGAGCAGGCTGGCCTTGGTAGCAGGGACGGTGGTGGGCCCCGCCAACCCTCGCTGCAGCAGACTGGCTGCATACAGCTGTGAGGGCACCTGGCCAGCCAGGGGAAGGTGAGCTTCCTCTGGAGGGGGGCTGGGCAGTGTCCGCTTCACCTTGCGGACCAGGCCGTTGGGTGGCAGCGCCGACACCTGAGACAGAGGGAAGGGTGGGCAGCACTGAGACCCAAGGTGTGGGTGACTTTGCTGAGGCATGGGGTAGAAGAACCCAGGTCTGGAGGTTCTTCAAGGCAGGAGCTGGGCTCCACACTGTTGATGCCCTACTTTGCCAAGCAGCCTTGGGGTTTACCCTGCCCACCCTCTGGTCTTGGCTTCTTTGCCATGAAGGGAAAGGCCTGTGGTCATTTTATAGTCCTATCCAAAGCTTTGGGCAGCAGGAAGGTAGTGGGGGTCAGACTGGTTTGTGTGCTGTGCACAGTAACTTTACAAAGCCCTGCACATCTCCAGTGGGCTTGCCTGCCACTGAGGTGAGGGAAGATGGGTCTGGCTCGAAGTTTGAGACCTAGCAGCCTGAAGGGGTTGAGGGCAGGGGGAAGTCAAGGAAAGACAGAACATAGTAGGACATGTGAGACCCACCAGGCTCCTTTAAGAACGGGGTCACAGGAAGGGGCACATGCTAACTGTGTCAGCTCTTGACAGGCTCAGAGTCTAAGCTTCCTCCTTCGCTCCTCTCCAGAGCAACATTGCCTCCCAGTTGCCTGCCCACCTCCTCCTCTAACTGCCCTGCGCTACCCTCTGCCACACCTAAGCCCTGCTCGTGGCCCAGCCCCCCACGCCCGATCTCTCTATCAGACAACGTCCATTCTTGCTAGACCCCTCCCCAGCGCACAACTTCCTGCTGGAGGTTCCCCTGCCCTGCTCACCACACCTCCTACTCGCTCCAGAGGATCTGCAATTCTGAGAGGCCAATACTGATGGAGTGCTCACCCTGGTTTCCCTTTACCTCCAGCTCCTAACCTTCCCAGAATGCCCCACACTTGGATTTCATATGCTACCCAAATCTCCCAAATATACTAGAGACTGGCGCCAAAACTCTCGCCTTTTACCTTGCCAAGAAGCTACATAAAAAGTCCCCACCTTTCACACATGTCACAAAGGGCACAGTGTACCCTCAAGGTGGGCCTTTAGTGGGACACACTCAGTGTTTGAACTCCTCATCATCTGTCTTTTCCTATTTTGGCCACACACCTTGAGTGTCCGTCAACAGCTGCCTACAGCTGCTACACGGCCAGCCTGTGCGGACCTGTGCTTGCCTCTTTGGCCTGCCCTCCTTGCTGGCCCTGCCAGGGCTGTTCACTCCGCACCTCCACAAGCATCACCTCCACAAACCCACTGCAAATGCTCCACTTTTCTCTGTATATACCCAGAAAATGAGCAAATACACCTCCCGGTGCTTCTGACTCCTACCTCCTCTCCCTGGGATCTCTCCTTTGGCCTATCAGCCCACACTGTATTCTGGGAACTCTGAAATACCTGTCTTGTTCTGTTTCACCTCCCAAAACCTTTCAGAGACTTCAAGAAAAGCCAACCTTCCTCAACCCTGCACTAAAAGTGGTTAGCATTAACCCTTCCCAATCTCTAAGTCTTCCCATAGATGCCCGCCATGGCCGGGCTGTCCCTAATACACGACTGGTAACGGAAGCCATAGACAAGGAGCCTGCACTGAACTAAGGGAACAGACAGGCTTGGAAGTAGAGTTACTGAGGAAGGGGGTGGGACACAATGAAGGACAGAGAGTGCCTACAGCCCTCCAGAGTGGGTCTCAAGTGCTAGGCCATGGGCTTGGGCCTGCAACAGGCAGTGAAGCCCATCTAGAGATGGGAAGTGGGGACTAAATAAGGCTTGGAGTGGAAGGTGCCTAGACTGGAGGGGAGGAATGAAGAAGCCTGAAAGGAGGCGACAGAGACAGACCAGGTATAGACAGTGATGGGGCGGGGCTATGGAGAGGCTGAGGTTTCTGGTAGAGTTCTGGGCAGATGGCTGTGGAGCCCATGTGTGTCTGAATTGGTCCAGGCTGGCCTTGCTGGGCTATGAACTCTGTCAGACATACACTGAGGATCTTTGTTCCTCAACTCCTTTCCCTGGGCCTTTGGAGCCAGAAGTGACTCCATTCCCACCCCAGAAGAAACCCCTCCCTCTGGGGCCCCTCAAGCTAGAAATAGACCCCCATCCCACCCTGGACCAGCCCCTGTGCCCATACCTGGCTACCTAGTCCCCCCTGGTGCTGGTAGAGGGAGAATCTCTCTTTGGCAGACTCCTCGGCGGTGGGGCTCAGGGGCTTAGGGTCAGACAGGGACCGCTGCAGGGTCTTCATGGGGCGCGGCAGAGTCTGCTGGCGAAGAGTGCTGTCAGCTATGAACTGCTTCTGGGGACTCACATGAGCCTTGTTCAGCCTCTCACTGGAAGCAAACGAGGTGTCCAGGAGCCGGTGTGGGGACAGTGGCGACACTGGTGAGTAGAGCACTTGTGGAGACTTGGGAGGCTGGCGGCTCACAAGCTGCGACAGGGACTCCGGGGGCAGGTGGGCCTGGTACCCGATCTCCAGAGGATCTGGCTTCTTCTTTTCAAATCTGCCTAGGGCTCCTGGGGTGACTATCTGGATGCCAGGTAGGTAGGGGCTGATGGCAGTTGGTCCTATGAGCTGTGGCCCAGCCACACCCTGAGCCTGCCCATCGGGTTCTGTCTGGCAGGCCAGGCTCTCCCCTCGCCCAGTCTTTTCTGGTGCCGATATGTATCTGACGATCTCCACCTTTGGGTCAGTGGCGGCTGTGATGTGGATGGCTGGTGAGACCCTGGGCAGCTGCTCAGGCTCTGTCTGTACAGAGCAGTCACTGATGGTCTGGATACCCACACTGCTCATGGCCCTCGCCGCAGCGGCAGCAGCAGAGGATGAGGCCGAGGCATCGTGCTTGCTGTCAGAGCCTGAGTCTGAGTGACGGGAAAGACGAGACCTGCGGCGGCGGACAGGCTGCTCCCATTCGGCATTGTCCTCGTCATCTGTCTGCACACTGCAGTCGGCACTGCGCCGTGTCCTGCGCCTACGGGTCAGGAGGTAGCGGCCCTCGCCCTCCTCATCATCTGTCTGAACACTGCTGTCTGCAATCCTCCTGACCGTGCTGGGATCAGGGCCTGACTCTGGTTCACAGGCGTCTCTCAGGCGTGGCATAGAGTGACGTTTCTTGATGCCACTACGGCCTGCCTCCCACTGCTCCTCAGTTTGCAGGGACATGTCTGAGGCAGAGCTGGGGAGGCCCCTGTGCAGCACGGGCTCACGAGCTTGCCCAGGCCCTTCGGTTCCTGCCACGGCAATGAAGGCTGTGTGGGTCAATGGTGGCCAATACTGGCTGTTCTGGGCCAGCTCGGTAGCAGCGGGGGGAGGCCCTCGGCTAGGAGCCTCGCAGGTTGCAGGAAAGGGGGCCTTTTGCCTCTGTTTCTGCTCCTCTAGCTGCTGCTGCAGCTGCTGCTGCAGTTGCTGGATCTGCTCTAGCTGCAGCCGCTGCTGTGCCAGCTGCTCACGCTGCAGTGCAAACTGAGCTTGGCGCTCTTCTTGCTGCTGCTGCAGCACATGGTGCTTGATGGTCTGGAGCTCCTGCAACTCTCTCTGCACCAGCAGCTGCTCCTCCTCACGATGCCTCTGCAGCTCCACCCTCTCTCGCTCCAGCTCCTCCTGCAGCCGCAACTGCCGGAGCTTTTCCAACTCTACCCGTTCCCGCTCCAGCTGCAGCAGCTGCTCCTGCTGCTTCCGCTGCCGGTCCTCCTGAGATGCCTCCTCCTTCTCCACCACAGGCCGGCCGAGGACTCCACTGCCACTCCCAGCAGCAGCAGCATCTCCTGCTGGCTTTTGGCCTGGTGGTGGGGCCGGGGCCTGGGCCACTGGGGCTTCCTTGACGACAGCAGGAGGGGCAGTTGTGGAGAGAGGTTCTTCGCGAGCACCCCCTGCTGGTAGCTCAGGTCTTGGCGGGCCTCCTGCCCCGGAGGCCTTGGCGGCTGCTGGCTTTCCCAAATAGACAGGTCCTTCAGCGGGTGGAATGGTGGAAGCGATGGGGAATCGACTTGGTGCAGGATAGCGGTATAACCCTGCTGGTCCAAGGGGTACCCGAGGGGCAATCATGGGCACACGGGTCAGGCTGGAAAGGGGCACAGCTGTGACTCCGCCAGATCCGTAAGGCCTGTACATGCCACCACGCACCATGGGCCGCAGTACTGAGGCAGGCTGGGTGGTGATGGGCAGTGTTGCAGCGATTGGGGTATTGATAGTCGAGTAGATCATGCCATCGGCTGCACGCACTGTTGCTGTGGATGGGAGTAACTGTCTGACTGCTGTTCCTTGGCTTGCTGCAGGCCCGTACTGAGCAAGGTTCCCAGCACTTGGTTGCCCTTCTGGGTAGGTGGGGTTGCCCAGGAGGCCAGATCTAAGGGGAGCCAGACCCTGTGGAGCATTGAGTCCAGGCCCGTGCTGGGGCTGATACGGCACAAGGTCGGGCCCACCACTTCCACCGCCATGCCGCCCACCGTACTGGTCCATGGAGTTGAGGGCGGCACACATGCGGCTGATCTCGCGGGCTGTGGTGGCACTGTACTGGGCCAGGCTGGCCTCCTGAAAGCCAACGGCATCTCCCCGTGGGCCGTACCGGTGATCTGAATAGATGTTTGACACAGAGCTGTAGCGCCTCATGGGCAGTGGGTGAGACAAAAGGTCTGTGGGGTGGCGCAGGTCCGTGAACGAGCCATACTGTAAGCCCTGTCCCAAGTAGCGTCCATCAGCGAAGCCTAAGCTGTAAGAATGCTTCAGTGAGCTGAGATCCACAGCCGAGTCCCTCCCAGGGCCCTGGAAGAGCTGCCCAATCCTCTGGGCGTGGTAGTTGAGACCAACTTCGGCCAAATTGGTGTCAGACATGGAGGAGTATAGCCTACCGGGCAAGCCCTGTGGGTAGGGCCTCTGTTCTTCATGGGGCCCAGGTCCTATGACGCCTTGTGCCCGGAAGGTGAGGGGCTCAGGGGGCTCAGGGTCTCTGGGACTGTAGAAGGGGCCGCTGCTTTGGCCAGGCAGGGCAGCATCTGTCACACTCTTGTCAGGTGCACTAGGGGCAGGATGGAAGGTGCCAGTGCAGCTACTGCCAAAGGGAAACTTGTAGACCATGTCACAGCATGCCAGTTGGCTCTCAGGCCTCATCCCAGTGAGGTCCAGGGCGCCTGCTGGCTCTTCTGGGAGCAGGGTAGTCACTGTGCCGGCTGCGCCCTCTCCCATCTGCACCACCACTGTGTGTGGCTTCCTGGTACCTGGTAGAGCATGTGACCGGAGCTCTGCAGGAGTAGCCCGGTGGGGTTCAGCACCAGGCTCTGGCACTGGTCCTGGCTTCAGGCTAACACTCTGGGCAGTGCCCATCTGAGTGATCAGAATGTCCCTTCTGGCCAGAGGTGTTACCTGGTTGGGAAGGTTATACCTGGCGAACTTAGCCTCCCTGGGTCTTCCCCTGGGCCCACCTCGGTATGGGGCTGTCTGGACAGCCTGCTCTACTTGCTTGACCTGGGCCAGGCACACAGGGCTACCTGAACCCTGGCCAAAGTCGAGGCGGCTCTGGAAAGGATCTCCATATACCACTGGTTGCTTTTGCTGAGCCATGAGCACAGATGAGGCCATGGTGATGCTCACTGTGGTGGCAGTGGCCAGGAAGGTATGGGTCTGCTCTTGGGCATTGAGGTTAATAACTAGAGGCTGCACGGCAGTTGACTGGCGGCCTGGAACTGGATCCAGGGCAAGGCCATACTTCCTTGCTTCCACAGCAAGAGAGGTCAGATCCATGCCCTGGTCGGTAAGGATAATGGGTGTGGGCTTGACAGCCGTGCGAAGGTCGACCACTGCAGTGCCCGGGGTCCTGGGGCCCGGCTCAACTCTAGATGTTCCAGGGACAGAGGAGATCCGGCATAACGAGATGTTTTCAGCAGGGAGGGCACCCCAGCCATACAGCGCCAACGGCCCATCTGCACCAGCACTGGGTGCTCGTGGGAAACCAGGTGGCCCAGCTGGTTCTGAGGGCATTTGAGATGCACTTGGGGGTGTGGTCTGGCTGTAGCTATGGGAGGCAGGCTGAGAGTCCGTAGGCGAGCACAGAGGGGAAGTAGAGGCACTGGCGTGTACCATTCGGGTCTGGCTAGAAGCATCTGAAGCTAGCGTGATGACCATAGCAGGAGCCTCCTGGGAAGACTGCTGCCACACCAAGCGAGGAGTGCTAGGTCGGTGTGGCGTCTGCGTGCCTTGGGCTACCATGGAGGAAGGGGTGCCAGGGCTCCGTGGAATGTCAGAGGAAGGCGTTAGGCTTGGCGTCTGTGTAGAGAACTCTGCTGTGGCCCTTGGACCCAGCTTGCTTGGAGAGAAGGTGGGGCTCTCGGACGGGGTGGATGGAGAGAGAGGTGGGCTAGAGCCCGTAAAATAAGAATATCCCCGAGAAGGCTGGGGGGGACCAACCTCACCATCACCCCCACTCAGAGGCTTCTCTCTGGAGGCCCGCCCACTTCCAGCAGGGCCACTGGGAGCGTGAGGCAGCTCCTCCGTCTGAGACCCATAGTTAGCAGTGGTTGGGGGCTGGCCATAGCTGTGTATTGTGGAAGACGTTGATGGGCTGCGCTCAGGGCCGGCTGGAGTCATATACCCCCGTGGAAGGCTGGCTGGACAAGGCGCCATGGCTGTGGTGGCTGGAGTTCCAGGACCCTGGGAGAAGGTCATGCCTACCTCCTTAGAGGCCATACTGGGAGAGGCAGGAGAGCTATGTAGCTTGAGAGGCTCCTGAGGCTCTTTTGCAAAATGCTGAGTGACTCGGACGTCGGGAATAACTCGGCCCGCGCTGCTGTCTGAGGAGGTGGAGGTGGGAAATGACACAGGAGCAGCAAGTTGGGTGGGGCTAGTCCCAGGGGTTAGTGGGCCACCATTTTGCTTCATTGGGTCCATGTATGCACTCTCGGCATTCAGAAACTGCTTCTCCTTCTTTTTGTCCTCAGTGAAGGCCAGATCCCGCGAGGAGGCCTGCCGCATCCGGGCTATGCTCTGGGATGTCTGAAGGATCTCCTCATACACTGTTGCTCCGAGGCCTGCAGGCGTGCCATCTGCCGCAGGCTGAGAAGCCCTGCCGCCATAGTCATGGTCTTGGGTGTCTTGGTATTCAAAGGAGCCCTGGCTGCGGGGGCCTGTGGGCTGAGAGGGGCCGCCATGGGTTCCCCGGGCCCCAGCCGCCTGGCCCTGCTGTCTCTGGAGCAGCTCAGCTTTTCTCATCATGTCCTCGTAGGCCTCCTCCGCACTCTTAAGGGGCCGTCCAGAACTGGGCGTGGTGGAACTGCCCGAAGGGGTCTCGGTTGGTGAGTAGAGGGACATAAAGGCAGGCAGGTTGTACTCGCTGCCCGACTTGTAGAGCCGAGTGGGGCCGCCATCTAGGGTCTCAGCCTCTGAGTCCAGGGAGGGGGAGGGGGAGTACTCAGAGCAGGAAGAGCGGTGTAGCTCCTCCATCTCCGCTGCCTGCCTCAGCTCCTCTGTAGGGGACGCATCTTCGATGGGTGACAGGTTACTAGGCGGTGTCTTGGAGCGCTCACGCCGCCGCTGAGCCCGAAGCTCTTCCTTGTCACGTCGGGTCTTGCGGGCTGTGCTTCGAATTCGCTGCTGTTCCACCTCCCGCATCTTCTCTTGCTCACGCAGCAGCTCCTCTTCTTCCCGCAGCTCCTCCTCCTCGGAAGAGTCCTCGATGGTGGGCAGCAGGGGCCCGTGGGACCGGTGCCGGGCCTTGCGCTGCTGCTTCGCTTCTTCTAGCCGCTGCCTGCGGCTGGGGCTGCTGTCACTGTCCTCCTCCAGGGAAGACAGGGAGGTGGGTGAGGTGCCAGATGTATAGCTAGGCGTGGAAGCCGGCAGCGTAGAGGAGTGCTCCCCACGAGAGCGGTCTTCAGGCGAGCCTGTAAGGCTCTCCATCTCCAGCTCAGGCTCCCGGTCTAGGTTGGGATCAGAACCTTGGCCCAGGTCTAGCTCGTGACCATAGCTACCCGTGCTGTTGAGCTCAATGGTTTTAAAGCGTCGGAGACCTCCCTGAAGGGCTCCGTCAGTGGGCTCTGCTGGGCCTTCCTCAGACAGAAGTTCCTCGTAGCCTGTGGTGGCATTATGGGGCAGGCGCCTCTTGGGCAGTGCTACTGATTCTTGGCTAGATTCGGGCCTGGGCCTGGCACTTGCCTTCTGGGCACCGTGTTTGGCCAGGCCTCGCCCGGAGACAGCGGTGTCATCTTCCTCCAAGTTGTCCTCCTCGGCGCTCATTTCTAGGATCTGCCGCCGCATGAACTCTTCATCAGTCATATCTGCCCTGGCGGGGGGCTGAGGTGGAAGGGGAGACAAGCCGCCTTCACTGCTGTCTTCCACGTAGTCATGCCTCAGCTGGCTGCCGAAGTCATCTGAAGACTCAGCTGTGTCTTGCTGCTCCCTCTGACGCCCCCATGCCAAGGAGTCATCCTCTTCTAGAATATCCCCCAGCTCCTCGTCAGAGTCGAAGGCCTCGGGCATGATGGACAGGGAGTGGGGACGCCGTTTCTGGTCTTCAACAGCACTGCCGCTGGGTGGCTTGCTCCACTCACCAGTGGGAGCCGCAGCCTGGGCCTCCAGGGAAGGGCGCATACTACTGCCCACTTTGTGGAGCTCTGAGGGGCTGGGTGGACGTGGACCTGTCACCCCCGCACTGTCAAGTTGTTCCACTTCTTGCTGTACAACACCTGTGATCTCACTCTGGGAGCTGGAGACGCCATCAGAGGAGTAGCCTGTGTCACTGAGGCTTTGTGGGCTTCGAGACAGATCCTGAGAGTAAGGCTTGGGGACAGGTTCCTGCATAGGGTAAAAAGCAGGCATTTACTCCTTTTCTTTTCTTTTTTTTGGAGCTGGGGACCGAACCCAGGGCCTTGCGCTTGCAAGCGCTCTACCACTGAGCTAAATCCCCAACCCCCAGGCATTTACTCCTAACTCTTTCTGCCAATCCCAGGGACCAAGGGAAGGGGCCCTCCACATCCCAAGGGCTACCTCTCTGGCCCTG
Organism: Rattus rattus; assembly: GCF_011064425.1. NCBI lineage: Eukaryota > Metazoa > Chordata > Mammalia > Rodentia > Muridae > Rattus > Rattus rattus. The sequence continues at coordinate 99,446,794 of NC_046161.1, forward strand.
GGTAACTTACAGATTTCACAGCAAGGTCTAGATCTTCAGAGAAACTTTACTAGATCAAAGAATGGGAGACCAGCAAAATGGCAGACACAGGGTATGCCTCCACCGTAGTCTCCAGACCAGAACTTCATTGGTTTGTTGTTATTTTCTTTCTTTTTTAAATGGTTTTATTTATTATTTATTTATTTATCGTAAGTACACTGTAGCTGTCTTCAGACACACCAGAAGAGGGCATCAGATCTCATTACAGATGGTTGTGAGCCACCATGTGGTTGCTGGGATTTGAACTCAGGACCTCTGGAAGAGCAGTCAGCGCTCGTAACCACTGATCCATCTCTCCAGCCCTTGTTGTTATTTTCTGAGACAGGTTCTCCCTACAGAGCCCTGGCTGTCCTGGAACTCACTATGTAGACCAGGCTAGCCTCGAACTCACAAAGATCTGCCTCCAAAGTGGCTGGGCTTAAAGGAGTGTGTCATCATCTCGGTGATCTAAGAAATTTAATCTAGACCCTCTTTCAACTGGGGTGTCTCTGTGGCCCCAATAGATCTGTCTTAGGCTTAACATCCTGAGCCCTTCCTCAAACTAACCAGAAAGCTTGGATTCTTGGAAACTAAATAGAACTGACCTCAGCCTCCCTGCTCTTGGGAGCTTCTGGAACAGGCTTGACGACTGGGGTGGCAGGGTCGGTCCTCTTCACCCCACTTTTTGCTTTAGGAGTCCCAGGAGGCACAGCAGTCTCTGGAGGTGGCTTCGGCACAGGCTCAGCTTTCGCAGGGATCCCTGTCTTCTTTTCCGGGGCGCTGCTAGAGGTCTTGCTGGGTTCAGAAGCCCTGAGAGGCTTGGCCTGAGGGCTGGCCTTGGCGGCCTGAGGGCTGGCCTTGGCGGCTTGAGGACTGGCCTTGGGAGGCAGGGAGCCTGAGGGCTGGCCTGGCCCCTGTGGCCCTTTCTGCTTCAGAGGACTTGCTCCAGCTGCTCGCTGAGGGACCCCTGCTGGAGGCTGCTGTGGGGTGGGCAGAGGCAGGGGGGCCGGCTCCCCCAAGCTGCCCTCCAGCAGCCTCTTGGTTTGGCAGTTCAGACAGAGCCACTCTGTTTTCTGTAGGAAACAGGAGGGAGGTCCATGAAAATCACAGAACCAGGAGTAGACAGAGAGTACTCCCATCACTCCCCAAAACCTTAGGGAGGAGCTAGACCTCACTCCTGGTAGACTGAATCTAGAGCGAGCCTTGCACCATCTACATAGGCTAAGCCATTCCCCCAGCCTAGAAACAGGATACCAAAGGTATAAAGAGGAAAGAAAAAAAAAAAAAACCCAACAGATCTATTGCCCCCAAATTATAAACTTCTCAGGGACATACACAAAATCAAAATGAAAGTGGTGAGGTAAGAAGAAAGTTTTCTCCTTAACCCATAGAGAAATTCTCAATGGGCCAGAAAAGTTGGGCAGTCAAGAGGGAGAGGACGCCACAACAATTACAAAGGCTTGGGATGGAACACAGGGGAAGCCAGGGCTTCAACCTCGAGGACTGAATTGCAAGTCAGGGTCTGTCTGGGTCCAGCAGCCAAGATGCATTCAGAGACAGAGGGTGAAATGTCCCAGAGGCACTGCCCTCCCTGGCTCCTAGTTCTGGGGTCTGATACTAGCCTGCCATTTCCTTCCCCAGGTAAGGGCTATGCTCAGCTGGGACAAACTCCGGGGACCAGGAAAGACCATCTGGGAAGAGCCTTGTTTGGAGCCAGCACTGAGAGGTCTTCTCTGCTCACTTCCAGCCAAGTCTCCTTGCCTCAGGCTAGGAAAGGACACCACAGGAAGGGCTCCTCCTGTGCCCTGGGCTGACTCTCCCTCTGATGGAGAACCGTGTGCCTGGAACTGGGGTGATCAGGGTTTATCATTAGCTACCACTCTTAAAAGTCACCCACAGTTTCAAGGCCAGGGCTAAAGGCTGAAGACTCAGTGGTGGTGGAGATGGCACACAGGACCAGCACTGTTGTCGTTTGAATTGCTCCTACAAAAGCTTGTATGTTTGCGTACTTGGTCTGTAGCTGGTAACCCTGCTAGGGAGGTGGTGGAACCTTTGGATATGGATCCCAACGAACAGTACCGGGTTGCTAGGGGAAGGACTTTGAAGGTGACACCTATTTCTGGTTCCGGATTAAATTCTCTGCTTCCTGATGTAGTAAGATGTGAGCAAGCTGTGCCACAAGCCTCCATTGCCACAGTCAGGGCTACCCTGGCTACCATGGTCCCCTCTAAAGTGTGAGTCAAAACAAACTTCTCCTTCTTAAGTTCCTTCTGTCTGGAATTTGGTGACTGCAATGAGAGGTGACTGATAAGGCCCTCCCTAGAACTGATAGCCCCAAACAAGTCATGATAAATGACACTGGAGAGCTGGAGAGATGGCTCAGTGGTTAAGAGCACTGACTGCTCTTCCAGAGGTCCTGAGTTCAAATCCCAGCAACCACATGGTGGCTCACAGCCATCTGTAATGGGATCTGATGCCCTCTTCTGGTGTGTCTGAAGCAGCAGGTCTAGACAGACAGGAGTGTGTGTGTCCCCTAGGATCAGAATTTGGTGCCCTACCTTGGCTATGTGAGGTGAGGAAATGACAGTAACTTCCCAGCCCACAGCAAGACCCTACCAACTGCTCAGTGCATGCTTGCCCTTGGGGTTCGAAACTTCAGCACTTCTTCCTTTGTGCTGCTGCCCATCCTGGGTGCCTAGACATGGGCTCCTATCGGTAGTTGAACCATGAGAAGGGACCATTATGAGAACTACAGTCACTGGGCCAAGGCATAGGAAAAAATGGTGGCCTGCCTCAGACAAACCTCCGAACCACCTCTGGTCTGCAGAACCCACCTCAGAAGCAGCAATCTAAAAGGTAATGAGGGTACCCTGGAAGGGCAACATGGGCAAAGGCAAACCCCGTGTCCAGGCTAGCCCCTGTAGAGGCCTGCTTGTCTGCGCCCACAAGCCAGGCCTTTAGCAGGCCTGCTGCCAGTGGTCACAGGCAACCTGGGGCTTTGCTCTTCACAGAATACTCATGGAAGCAGTCAGCCCTCAGAAAGGCTTCCTGGTGGCTCTTGCTCCTGCCTCTGCTTTGTAAGCAGTGAGAAAGGGCGGGCGGGGGAGAAGGCGGGTGTGTGAAGGAAGAGCTAAAAATAAGTGCTTGACCCGGCTGCGGGAGGCCCTTCCCAGCCCACTGGGAGCAGGAGAAGTGTACGGGCACTGAGGCTGGGAGAAGTGGGGCCGGACGACTGGCCAAAGCCTCCTCCTGGGCTTGGGGGAAAGGCAGGCCACGCAGAATGCTCGCACCTAGGAGTCCGAGCACAGTTATTGAGGCACCAACTCATTCATTCAATCTACCTTCATCTCAGCCCCACTCCAATGTGCCCCCACCTCCACCCCTGATCCTTCTGTTCCTGGATCTTCCGCTTGTGCTTCAGTCTTAAAATCTCTTTACTTCATTCATTCACCTGCACGGAGAAAATGAAAATCTCCTTTGCTTAGCCTCACCCAGCTCGCAGCAGCGGGAGACGGACTGCCTGGCTGCCTCTTTTGCCTGGCTCTTTGGTAAGCAGCTAAAGAATGGACAACGGGGAGACTGATGACCACCTCTGTCAGTCCTTCTGGGGACAGGAAGGTACAAATCTTCCGAGAACGACCCTCAGCTGCAGTTGGGAGATGTGAAGGCGTGTACAGAGGAGCTCAGTGGGTCAAGGCGACAATTCTGCACAAGAATCCAAGCATGGCATCTCAGCCGGTTCTCATGGAAACCGAAGACGACTGTTAGAGCTTCCAATGCACACAGAAGGGGAAGGAAGTCAAGGCGGGAGGTATAGGGGAAATCCCAAAGCATATGAGAACTGCGGTCTCCGAGCCGCTGGCCAGTGAGGACAAGAAGACCGTGGGGTTGTGTGGGATGCTGGGTGTCCTCCCTAGATTGTCTGCCATGTCTGAGGCCACAGGCCTGTTCTCTGCGTTCGTGCAGCCGCCTGTGTGCCAGTTCTTGTGAGCCATCTTGATCCACACCTCATGGCCAGCTACCTAGCTTTACTCACTGCTGAACCATAGGACAGTGAGTAAGGCCCCCATGAGGGCTCAGTATGGTGGCTCATGCCTATGATTTTGGGAGGCTGACACGAGAGAGTTGCCATGAGTTTGAGGCCAGCCTGGGCTAAAAAAAAAAAAAAAGTCACATTCTGCCTCACAGAACCAAATAACACACACACACACACACACACACACACACACACACACACACACACACACACACACGAAAATCAAAAGGTAAAGACTCAGACATTGGGCCACAGCAGCCATGGCCAGCCTCAGTGCAGCGCCTCCTTCCTGCCTCCTGTTAGGAGAGCCTTACCCAGTGCGTCCAGTGTGCTCCCTGGAAGCTGAGATGTGCTCCCCTCGTGCCCTAGCACCAGATGTGTCCATTCCCTATGCAGTACTCCCCGGGGATCCCAGAGCCTGGACGGGCCACAATGCCCACTGACCTCTAGATCGTGAGGGGCTTGTGAGGAATCTCCCTCCTCTCATGGAACCCCTTTTTAGAACACCTTGGTTCTAGTGTTCTGACTTGAGGATTGGCTGTTGTGAGGACTTCCAAACATACCTGAGGTGAACCTCGCATGGACACCTAAGAGAATTACTGTTTCCGTTCCACTTGGGAAGAGAAAGGAGGCAGCCTGGGGTGAAGCAAGAGACAGATGTTTGCCTTGTGCCCAGTGCCCACACTGTAGCCTCTGTTCACAAGCCCAGTCCAGCCTGTGATAGGTGCAAGGCATTTGCCCAGGGGAGCCTGGCATTTCAAGGACACAGCTGAAATTTTGGCAGTGATAATAAGAAACTGGTAATATTACTGTAACAATTCCACTAATTTCTTCACACTATTGAACTGCAAGTCAATTAGAAAGTAGCCCAGAAGGTACTATTATCTTTCTAGAAGATGAATAGGTTAAAAACGTTGGAATCAGCCCTTTTAATTATGAAATGACTCATTAAACAGCACTTTCTTCAGAGGAAGAAGTTTCAAGAAAAAGTTGGTCCTGCTGTAGTGATTCTTGTGTGGTATTCTCTGGATTTCATCTAGAAAGAAGGAAACGCCTTTTCCAGCCTGTTGGTCTGGCCTTAGGTAAACCCCAATAGGTTACCAGACACACGGGGAGCTGTGAGTCTGCTCCTCTTGTTCATGGATGCGGAGGTCTGCCTTACGCTGTGTACAGAGACACAGCTCAGTCTCACTGAGCCTTCAACTGGCCTGAGCCCAGAAGACCAGCCCCTCCGACCTGGGGAGGGAGCGGCATTGCTGCCTCTGCTGCCTCACTCCGAAGGCAGGTGACTCTCTTCTCCCTTGTGACATGACTCTAACCAAGAAGTGAAAAATAGGTCACGGGGAAGCACAGAGTTGCTCAGAACTACAAGTGACCATTCCCTGAGGTGAGATCAAAGACTGCTACGGCCTAGTTAAAGACCTCCGGGAAGCAATGCTGGTGTGTAGTGGGGGGTGGGGTGGGATGGGGTTTGGGGAGGAGTGGGGTCACACCGTCAGCAGCTTCTCCCCACCAGTCATGCATAAGGTCCAAGGCAGGTGACCCTGCAGGAGGTTTTTTTTTTTTTTTTTTTTTTTTTCTTTTTTGGAGCTGGGGACCCAACCCAGGGCCTTGCGCTTCCCTAGGCAAGTGCTCTACCACTGAGCTAAATCCCCAACCCCATGCACGGAGTTTTAATAACTGTGTGGTTTTGTGGCTGGAAGGAAAAGGAAGCAGGGAGTGGGACGCAGGTGGGGTCTATGGCCCTGACCACTCAGTGGAGAGCAGACTCTTGTGACAGCAGGGTGTGGGGCTCTGAGTGCTCGGTCTGTGGAGTGGATGCTGAGCCGAAAGGACTTGAGGCTGACTCTGAGCTGCTGGCTTGGGTTCTAAGACCTCCATAGGAAGGGGCATCATGGCTGCTGGTCCACACCTTCCTGGGAGCAGTCATAGCCCTTCTGAGGACAGCAGATTTAATGGAGCGATTGAAAGAAAGGGGCTGGTGGTAGGGGAGCCCAGCCCTTTTGACTGCTGTTAAAAGTGCAGGCAGAGAGGCAGGCAACTGACTGTGGGAAGAACCAGGACCAGGACCCCACCAGCCATGTGTTCAGGACCATGGAACTATGGAGGAGCACTGCGGAGGCAAGGGCTGAACCGGCCAAGGAGACTGCTCAGAGGTGAGCGTGAGGCAGCAGGGCACGGGGTAGGTAACGCTGCCTGCTGAGAGGCAGAAGGTCCAGAGTCCAGGGAAGCTAGAACCCAGCTGGTAAAGGGAAGCCTAGATTAGATTCAGATGGGTCACCTCAAGTCACCACGTGACTGGAACACTTTTGTTTGGCTGATTCAGCATTTATCGTGGCCTGCCCCAGAGGCTGCCAAAGGAGCTGTCAAGATCATTTATAATCCTGGATAGACGGTGTCTCTTCCTTCTATGCACATCCTGCTTAACGGGGACATGGCCTGAGATGTCTCTTGCAGGTACAGGGCTTCCAAACCAGGTTAGCTCAAGTCAGCCAGAGCTCATGAGCCTTTGGTGATAGAGCACCCCATCAGACCAGTGGTGAGCTTACATCTACAGGTGTCTTGGCAAAACAGGCTGTGGACACTCCCTGATAGAGCCTTCTCCCCACGCTGGCTGGGCCAAATGTCCTCCAGCGAACCACTGATGCTATGGCTTGGACAGGGAGTAGTGTTGGGCCTGAAAGGTCATGTGAGTTTCACGTAAAGAGGCCATTCATCTTACTCAGGGCTACTCCTTCCCGTATGTTGGAAAATATGGCTGGTGGTGGTCAAGTAGTTTTCTTAGCCATACTAGGCTTGATTCTTAAGGAGACCTTTGCCAAGGAAGTCAGAAGAAGGTGGCATAGACATGGTGGTAACTCCATGTTCTCCCTCTTGTCCCACCTTGGACTAATGGTGACTTGTGTCCCCTGTCCCATAGCCATACGTGACTCAACTGAATATCACACATGGCTTAGTGGCTGCCCAAAAGAAAGGTCCTTGGCCCAGTGATCTGACAATGATCATCATCAGATCATGTTTGGACATGCCAAAGGTAGCCGTGGTAAAGACACGAGTGGTCCTCGGCCAGAGAAGGAAGTAACGGGATTGAGGCATGAGCAGACACAGTCATAGCCCAGGGTAGTCCGGCTCTGCCTGGGTACCTCTATTTTTCAGGCCTTTCCGGGACTCCCAGTTTGACTAGAACACTAGCCTAACACCAGGCCTCTCTCTCCTTTCTACTTGGCTCTGCCCAGGTCCCAGTCCACATTCCTGGAGCAGGGACACAGAGGAAAGAGTATCTTTGACTCTAGCTTTCTCTCAAAATTTCCTATGGGGGTGGGGGGCAAACATTTCTGAGCATCCTATCCTCTGGGAGAGCTCATGCCTGCCCAGGGGGAAACGTGGAGGAAAGGCCAGGGCTTTGTGACAAGTTAACATGTCTCTCTCATGACCTTAAGAGAGAGGATTGAGACCAGATACCAGCTGGTGGGCTTGGAGCTGGGTGCTGGGGCAGAGCCTATCTCACTGTGAGAAGCTTCAGCCCCCGGGGCATTGGACCTAGTCTTCTGACACATGGGTCTTCACGAATGTGAGAGTCATAGACCCAGAGCAGGATGGGACCTCAGGATGAGGCTGGCATCGTTCATCCAGGCCACGCTCTCAGGAGCTGGAAATGGGATGGCCAGGTAAGGTCCCCAAGCCAGGACTCAGGTGTACAGCTCTGGTCAGCCAGTGAGAACCAGTAGTGACCTTTACCCCAGTTCTGAGTAGGAAGCGGGAAGTGGAGGATGTGTCCCTTTGAGTGCCGCACCCTCCCGTCCCCACCCCCATGCCCGTCCCGGCTCTCTTACCTCCACCAGGTGTGGTGTCGGGTTAAAGCCACACAGGGTGCACACCTGGAGCTTGCAGGCAGTGCAGGTATTGTAGTTGGCTGGGCCCCTGCTACCCACGTTGAGCTCGGCTTGGCACAGTGGGCAGGCAGCCCTTTCCTTCGGCATGGTCTTTGGCTTGGCAGCAGCTTTGGATGCTGCCTGATGGTCTGCTCTGCCATGCTTTGGACTGGGGGTTCCTCCAGTTTTTGCCAGGGCCCCAGGCCCTGATCCAGGACCTGTTCTAGGCCCAGGCTCCGTTTTGGCTCCAGGTGTTGGCCCAGGCCCGGGCCCTGAGCCTGGGGGTCTTGGACCCGCCTCCTTGCTGGCATCACTGAAGACAATCTTGGGTGGCCCCTTGCTGGGGGAAGGCTGGCCCTGGGTGTCAGCCTCTGGCTGCACAGACATAAGGGTGCTCGCCTGGGTCAGAAGTGATGCTCCAAGGCCGAAGAGCTTCCCGGTGAGGCCCTCCTGGGTCTGTTCACCAGCACCAAGCCCAGAGGGCACTGTGGTGGCACTTTTGCCCTGGGCCTCTCCTGCAGGTGGCCTGGGCTCAGCTGTGGAAGGCTTGGTAGAGAGAGGGGGCTGAGGAGACACCCTCCCCACCTCTGGAGGGGCAGTTGCCTGGGTAGGCCCAGGCACTGAGGTGGCCCTGGCTGCTTCAGCCTGGCGGGGACCAGACTGTGTGGCCCCTGGGCTCCGAGATCTCTCTTGCTCTGGCTTCCCCAGAGGCTGTTTGGCTGGGGAGTGGGCAGGAGACAGGGCCGGGGAGTGTAGCTGCTGCTGGCTCTTGGACCGAGGTGCAGTGGTCATGTCCATTCCCAGGGCCCTCTGCATCTGACAGTTCAAACAGAGCCACTCCTTCACCTGTGGGAGGAAACAGCAGTCAGCAGAGTGGTCGGGGTCAGAGTGCACAGGGCTCAGGCTATTGCAGGGACAGACGGACAGATGGATAGACAGACAGACCCACATTCGCTCGCGTGTACACACACAAACACCGTGCGACATGAAGAGCGACATGAGAGAGGAAAGCATAAGAAGTAAAAAGAAGCCATGATACGATTCCTGCCTGGAAGAACTTATATTCTCACAGAAGGGACAGATACACAAGGAAAACTCTCGAGAGCAGACCGTGTGAGTGAGAAACACAAATGAGATGTGACTGATTTAAGACTTTGGCTTTTCTTTGAATTCGGGGGTTCTGCTACTGCTTGTTTTACCTTGGTCAAACCCTGGGCCTCGTGCACGTTAGGCAAGCACCACACCTCCAACCACAAGACGAGGAAAATGGCACACTAATGGGCCAATCAATATACTGATCGATGTTCGTGTTACAAACTTGTAGCTCCCCTTTGGCATGAGTCTGTGCAGGGATGGACGTGCAGCCATGCCACAGGCCCAGTCTTAGTCTCTCATGTCACCTGTGTACTAAAAGAATAACAGACTTTCCTTTTGGACTTCCAGTCTCATACGTAGACACTACCTTTTCTTGCCAAATGAAACCAGAGCATCCCACCTACAGACTCACCCCTCTAAGGGCTTTCTCTGCACACCAAGGAAGCCCTTCCCCATGACCTCAGGCCACCCCAGCCTTGCCTTCCACCTGGAGTCTTTCCCTGACATACTGGGTCTGCTGCTATGCCCAGTGAACCTCAAAGCTCATGAGGTCCCCAAGGCTGCAATGGGTCTCTGCTGTTGTGGGGTGGCTTGTCGGGTGGGGAGCCTGAGCTCAGGCAACCTGTCCCAGCGGCCCAAGAGCAGCATCCAAAGATGGGGAAAATATCGTGATTGAGCACCCCATTGCACTAAGCACCCTAGAGGGCATGTTCAGAGGTATTTGTCCTCACAGCAGACGAAACAAAGTCTGAAATGAGTTAGCAATGTCCTCTTGTGGTCACCAGGGCAGAAACTATAGCTACTGACAAGAACAGCCCTGGCAGCCCCATTTAACTCCTGATTCCCTGGGTTGGGCAGCTCGGAGCCCAGTGCCTGCGAGTCTCATCTCTGACAGCCACTCAGAGTCTAGAATCCATCCCTGCAGCCACTAGGATATCCCTCTCTCCAGAAGAACAAACCCAGTTCTAGAATCTAAACCTAGTGAGGCCGAGGCAGGCAGGGTGAGCCCTGCCTGCTAACCCACCCTGTGCTTATGAAAATCCAGTGGACCTTTGTTCACACTGGACGGAGAAAGCCATATTGAAAACTTTCAGTCCCTAGTGCCCTCTGAGAAAGTCCATTTTAGGTGGGGAAGGGCTCATCAAAGTGGGATTTTAGGGGGAGGCTGCTTCTGCTCCACTGATGAGGGACTCTGGGGGCCTGGGGGACTGTGTTCTAGAGAGAGCCTGTTCTCTGGCCTGCCCTGTTTGGCTGTCACCAAACACATTCCAATGGAGGTTAGAGGCCTAGGCCACACCCGGTGTTCCAATCTTGCTGTGCACCTATGTAAGACTTCCTGGGATCTAGGAGGTAACTTTCCTGATTTGGGACTTCCGGGTGACCCTTCTTTGGGTCTGGACAGCTAAACAGAAGCAATTGTTTAAAAAACAAAACCCAAAACCTGTACTCACTACCAGCACCTTCCTTTCCCCAGCTCCTATCACCGAGGCTGTACCACAGGCGTCTCACCTAAAATAGAACCTCTTCAAGAAATGGCTGAACCCCCCTCAGTGACTCATCTGCCAGATGGGTGCAGCTATTCCTATCCAGCCTTTTCCAGACGGCGGCGAGGAGCCTTGACCGTGTCCTCCCCCAGTCTCTCCTGGGCTCAGGAGACCCTGGCAGACCTGGTAGCTCTCTGTAACTTGGTAAGGCTTTGTTTTCTGCCCCCCGAAAGATCCAGGGGTTTGTTGGGAAAGACCCATCCCAGCCTCTTCTCCCTTCTCCAAGGTCCCTACCATGACATGCTAGGGGACCTAGACTCACCCCCTCCTGTCCCCCAGGGAACACAGGCACCATGCTGTGGGAGACACTCTGGCCTCAAGACCAGTGGCAATCGCAGCCTTCCTTAGCTGCATATCGTGGTTCCTCATCAGGAGGCTGAGCCCAGGAGACGCCTGTGACTCCTAGGTACCCTCTAAGCTGTCCACCAGAACTAGAGGGACTAGTATGACAGGAAACCCTTAGGATCCTGCTGTCCCGATCAGATGCTTGCCCAGGAGATGTGCGCATCACATGCCTCATTTTCCCAGAGCCAAAGCTGGAGCTGGATGTACTTCCTGCACCGCCCTAAGGTAGATGGCACCAATGTTCATCAATCTGACATTTCTTGTCAGCAGGGAAGCCTGCTCCACCAGCTCTGAAGGTAGGCAGAGCCTTCCATGCATTCCCCAGCCCCCAGCCTAGTGTATGCCTGAAGACAGTAGAGAGGAGAAGGTTCAGAGTGGCATGCAGGGTCGAGAGAGTTTGGGAGAGGGGAAGCAGAGGCTGCAGGCATGTGGCTTTCCGCCATCTTGCCCGCTCTACCAGGCACATGCTGGGGATCTGCAGAGGCATGGTTCCATGTGATCCCTGGCTCTGAGAGAGCTTCATCTGAAAGAAGAGTCTCCCATCTGCTCCTTTACTCAAACTGTACAGTGTGTGGAAGAGTAGCTAAGTAGCCCAGGAGACCAGGAGACCGGGCAGCAGGTCCTGAGGCCCCTGAGTTAAGTAAGAAGGTTCTGAGTGATCTGTTTGCAGTGGCCACTCCCTGCTGTTCCTTTTACTGGTTTTTGGGGCAGCAAGGGAGGCAGAGGCATATTCCCTGAGAAGGGCCTTAATGCAGTCCCTCCTGTGACTCCTAGGATATCAGTGGCCTGAGACCTACCAGCATTTATCAGTCTCAGGTAGGGTCCAGGCATATTTGACACACCTGGCCTCACAGGACGGTCCCCAGGAAGAAGGCTGCCAGAAAGATCTAATGGCCCCAGAAGAAACTTGTTTTCTGACCACTTCCCTCTGCTAGGCCCTGCAGCAGAGAACAGGGCTTCAGATCTCCACCACTCAGCTCACCTTCCTGTGGAGAGCCGCCTACCTCTGAGCCCTGGTCCTCACTGGGAGAGTAGCACTCAGTGCTGGATCACTCGGCACTGACATCATGCCTGATACTGAATTTATGCTTTTCATTTTAAACATCACAGAGGTGGCTTTTAAATGAGACTCCCCTGCTGCTACCAAAGCCAGAGGTCCCTGGGATGACCCCATGCCAGTGTGGCTCCATGCCTTTCTGGGCTGTGAGTCACTGGTCAGGTCTCATTAGGAAGTACAGCACTTCCCTATCCCCTATGATCCCTAGACACCAAGGAGAGGCCGGTGTCTGGCTGGCCTGGACATTCAAATAGCAATAGCGACCACCTACTGTATCCAACACGCACTGCTGCCCATCCACCAATGTGCTTTGCCTGTCTGCCGAAATCAGCCTATACAGAGGGGCACAATGGGGAAGCACATATGACCCAGCCAACATGACCTGCAGGAGAGGCCTGTGCCAACCCAGAGATCTGAGGGGGGCTCAGAATGGAGTCACCCCTGAGAGTGGGTGTGTGTCGCTGGTCTAGAACTTCGAGAAGGCTCTGAAAGGGCTCCCTTCCCTCCCAAGCTGATCTGATGTCTCTACCCTCTTTCCACTCACTCCTCTCGGTCGCAGAGAGGCTGCACCCCTTGAACTTGCCTCAGCCTCTCTATTTTAAATCTCCAGGACCCCTGGAGTCCATCCCCTGGCTTCATGTCTCCTCTTGAATTCTGTTGGTTTCCAGGCCATTCCTTATCAAGTCCTTGACTCTCGGCCCCCAGGCACCACTGACCTGACTTTCACGGCTACCGCAGATGGTCCACAGTCCCCATAGGCCTGACCCAGCTCCCCAAAGCTCACCGAATGGTACACTTAAACTCTGTAAATGTCACTATATGTAGAGTTCACCTAAAATAACCGACAGTAAACACCGAGTCCTATTTAACAGTGGTACGCCTGCCGGAGTGGTCAGTGTGGAGTACATTAGTATCTGCAACATGCTTCAAAAAACCGACAGAGAAATTAGCTGAGTGGACAGATGACCAGACAGAGGGATGGACAGGGAGACAGGAGGGGCAGAGGCAGGTGGATGTCAGCCTGGTCTACATAGTGGGTTCCGGGACAGTCAGGACTACACAGTGAGATACAGACTCAAATAGCCAAAAAGACAAGCCAAACCAAACCAAACAAACCAAACCAAACCAAACCAAACACAAAATAACTCCCCAAACAAACAAAATCCAGGAGAATCACAGGCTAATTAAAGATTTGGGTAACAAACAGATCTAGGAGATTTTCTTATGTAATTCTTTCAACTTTTCTGTGGGTTTAAACTTTCCCATGACACAGTATTGAGGAAGACGCCCTACTGTCACCGAGCTGGAGACCCTCTGATGCTCTCCTGGCTTTTGGTTGGATTGTAGGGTTTGCTTGTGTGTTCTGAATATGTCAACTTCCTACGAGGTGTATGCTTGGCAAATACTTTCTCTCAAACATCTTACGTTTTCATGCACTCTTGCTCTCTGTTGACTGTGCCTTTGGTGTCTTAGATGAGAAACCATAGACAAGTCCAAAGTTGGAAGAGCTTGTCCTGTAGTTCTTCATAAGAGCTTTCAAGCGTTACCTTGTATGTGTGAGTGTCCGGTTCACTCTAAGGATTATGTATGGCTGCTGTAAGGACCCAGTTCTTTTTTTTTTCTTTTGCTTATGGAGACCCAGGCTTCCCAGCATCATTTGGCTTTCTCCATTCAAAG